>NW_015555804.1:440283-453961 GCF_001515605.1 Sinocyclocheilus anshuiensis | reverse complement strand
GAAGAAAACAGTGCAAAAAAAAAAAAAAACCTCTGCTAAACATCTATTTTTGTGTTGAAGGTGAGTAAATGATGACAGAATTAATTTTACAAAAACGTTTGTAAATTAATTAAAAAAAAATTAAATACATTTAATTATATATATATATTAGCAATCATATTTCAGCTTGTTTGGTTTATATGTTGTGGAAAACCCTTTGGCAATGAAATCCGAAACAAAGGCTTTTTTTTTTCGGCACTTCAGATTCTCTGCGACTCCAGTCAAGTGAAGTTACTACCTCAGTTTTTTTTTAATATACTGCACTTCTTGCCCTCATGAACATGTTGAGAGCCTCTGAAATGGACCTGAGGAGTGCTACTGGTCCCTGAAAATAGTGCTGACTGTCGGGCCAAAAGGGGTGGGGGGTTGGGGGTCTGCTTTTATTCAGTGCCTAAGATAACAGCATACAGAATGATAGACTTCTCTGAATTGTTTGTTCCTCTCGCCCATTGTTCTTCCCTCCATTCAAGGAGTCTCTTAGCCGCACTTGAGGGAAGCCGTCACAGGTAGGAAGGCAACTGAGCTTATTCCCAGCACATGCTTGATTGCCTCCTTATAGACTCTCACTCTCAAGGCTTTTTCTCCTCTCGAATTTTCCAAGGATGTGAGCAGAGCCAGGCTCAGGGGCAGCGTCTGAAAAGGGAGTCTGTTTGAGAATCAAAGCCCACCGGGTCCACCCTCTGCACACGCACATAGGACGAGGGTGCATCAGACCCTGCCCACCGAAGAGCAAACTTCTTGTTTGCACCACTGCAGGTACAGCCTGTTAAAGCAACATAGCGAAACTACTTTTTCTTAAGACATAATAATTAACAAAATATCTAAACGTGCCTCATTTCTTCCAGGATTGCCGCCATTGGTTCTTGCTAACATTGTGCTTCTGTTGGGACTCTGATAATGAATGAACCTTGAGGGAAGATCTCATTTTAAATTAAATTAACTCAGACTAGACTTATACATATAAGAAGCTGTACAATGAGGGATTGTTGGCCGAAATCATTCCGTCTTGACTGTCTTGTCTCCTTCCTGTGGATTGTTCTTAATGAGGAGAGACTGACAGTGGAACATGCTGGGCTTTGGTACCAGATCTTTGACTATTTTAAAGACTTGTTAACTATTACCTACAACGTCAAAGGGTTTTAAGCTAACAAAACAATGCGGATGCTGACAAACGCGCTTTTACAGATCACATGAAAGGGATTGAGTCATGTCAGGCCAAAGAGTTAGAAGAAATCATATCAAATCTTATGTAAAAAGAACAACACTTGCATAATAGCTGTTTTGGGCCCTAGAGTAGTTGATTCAACCATTAGAAACATCAAGAAAAATCCTCAGTTTTTTATTAATAAGAACATTGAATGACATCATTTTGAAATCGGAGAATATTGTTGGTGTTTAGACTTGGCACTTATCACTTTCTGGACTTAACTGAGCTTTGGTGGCGGCCACATTCTTAAAAAATCTACTTAGTCCCAGAATAGATGTGGGATGTTTGAGAGACTGAAAGCGGTATTTTTATCACTTATAAAATGGCTAATAATATTTGTGAACAGTTTTAATGTCTTCACGGAGGATGTGTCACTTTATGAGTTCTCTACCTGTTTAAGGAATGTTGTAAAGATGTCCATCAGAAATTTTAAGTTGGTTTGATTGACGTTGTCTTTGGGAGAGAATAGATTCTGCTTAAACATTGTCTTTATGTGCTCTGTGTTTAGAAGTTGGACTGTGACCCCTCCATCTGTTCAGGCTAATCTGGCCATTATTTGGACACTGGCTTCTTTCTCATGCAGGATATACTCAGAGCTTAAGTTTAACACAAAAGGCATGATTTTAAATTAAAATACATTTGTAAATGCATCAACTGAACTGACTTTTTATAACATACTGGGTATTATTATTATTAGTGGCAGGTATCTAGACATTTATTAAATGTAGAAAAATATACTTGGTCATTCATGACATTGTGTCACTTTGAATAATCACCACTATACTGTATAAATGTGTATTGTCTCCTGCAACCATTTTTCTACATTATTGTGCTAGTGTCATGTCACAATACTCCACTGTTTTTTCTTCTTGCATAATACTTTCATACTGTATTTTCATAGAAGTGATTTGACCTCCAGCTACTGTGAATATATATAACATAACACTTTAGTTTTATGTTATATTTAAATTCAGATAGAATATATATATAAAAAAAAATATATATAGTGTAATTTGGTAACACTTTACAATAAGGTTCATTAGTTAACTACTTTAGTTAACATAAACTAAGAATGAACAATAGTTCTTCAGCATTTATTAATGTTAATGTTAATTTCAACATTTATTAATGCATTATTAAAATCAAAAGCGGTGCTTGTTAACATTAGCTAATGCACTGTGAATTAACATGAACTAACAATGAATGACTGTATTTTCATTAACTAACATTAACAAAGATGAATAAATACTGTAATAAATTTGCTGTTCATGGTTTGGTCATGTTAGTTAATACATTAATGTAACCTTATTGTAAAGTGTTACCTGTTAAATATATATATATATATACTGTGTATTGTATGTGTGTATATATATATATATAAATATATATATATATATACTATACCTGTTAAATATATATATATATATATACTGTGTATTGTATGTGTGTATATATATATATATAAATATATATATATATACTATTAATTTATTTATATATGGAAGTCCATGTTTTTAAAGAAATTAAAATAATTAGTAATTAATTAATGTAATTTTTTTTAAAGTGTACAATTGGAATTAATATATAGTGTAAATTTTATTTTTATTTTGTATATTTTATATATTACTTTATGTATATGGCATTCATAAGCAGGTTTTATATATATATATATATATATTGTAATTAATGTAATTTAATTTAATAGCCTCAATTTAATGGTCTCAAATGGTGTTTTGCTTTAATTGGACACATGCACACTCACACCTTAATGAAATACCTCCATTACAGTGTGCAAAATCTGCTTGTGAAAGCACTTCTAACACGGTCCATCACTAAATGACATCGAAAGCCACACCGGGCCACCGTGTACTGTGAGTGACAGCCTGAAGAGTGACATCATGAACCTGGACACCCCAAGCAGTGGCCAAATCCCCTCGAGATCACAGGATCTCTGTGCTTTAAAGCCACTGTTTATAATCTGACTTAACACTGAGTCACTCAGGGTTGACGCAGAAGATTCGAAAAAAATCTCAAAGAAATATGAGAGAGCAGCTTTTCGTGGCTTTTGTTGCTGGCCTTGACCCCATGTGTCTTCCCAGTCGAGAGAAACTATAAGCTTAGATCAAGGAAAACATTAAAGGGAGAGAGAGAGAATAAGAAGTAAATGTATTCATAAAATCAGTGGGCCTCTGGGAATGGGATTTATGTAGTGCAAGCTGTTACCTTTACAGGAGCCTGTTTAAGTTAAGCGAGAGACACTGATGAAATTTTGACAGAAATGTTTTTGTGTTGAAGCTGAAAGTAAATCCTGAAGTGAAAACAACGCAAAAAATAAATGTTTCTAAAGGAATTCTTTCCTGTCTCATCTGGAGCATTGCTTAATGGATAGCGGATTCCCCCCACATACACCCTCCCGAACACCATCCCATTCAAGTGAAGTTGTCCATTAATTAATCTCTATGTTTTTCTCTCCAAACACTTCTTCTGTGGTTTCTCTCTCCTTTCATGCTCGTTTTACACACACACTCGTGAGCAGCACTATGGGAAAGAAAGCCCTATAGTCTGGCACAAGTGTCTTAATTAAGGCAGAGAATCGCAAGCAGGCTCAGCTTATTTGGGATTCCTTTCTTGCATGCCGAAAGAAGCCAGAGAGAAGTGTGAAGTTGCACTTTAAGTTCAGCTTGTTTGCCGCTGTCAGTATAAGGTCTTAATCGATACAATGACTTGGAAAACTTTTCAAATATTTTACAATTTGAAATAATTCAAAATAAATATCATTTATAATTCTTTAAAATGTATTTATTTTTTTAGAGTGCATATTAAATCTTTTTTTTGGATGATCTCACTTCAACCAGAATTCTGTTTGATCTTGCTCGCTACTTTAAGACTTTACCGTTTCTCTAAAAACAACCATCTAAAAGGAGTCCGATAGTCTTGTAGCCAAGTCTTTGAATGTGATTTGGCACCATGTCTATTAAGAATACTGTTCTCTTTGAGACGACGCCTCTGAATTCATCCTCATTTTCACTCATCTTTTCAAACTGCCCCTTTTGTTCAAATCAAGAGATGGGAGAAACCATCAGTATGTAAATTGCATGCTCATATGAGACTTGCTCATGTCGCTCTATCTATTGAGCCACGCTTTCCATTCCCAGATTTATCCCCCAAAAAAGAGAAACAATTATTTGGATGACAAAAGAGTGGGGGGTAACGAGTCGCAACGCACACAAGAGAAATCACATTTGTGGTGGAATTACAGAATAATTACACATATGCCCGGATTGCCAGCATTCATGGGCTCTGACAATATTTTAAGGATTAGAGATGTTAGTGACGTGGCCCTCTGCCAGAGAAGGAGCTCGCGGATGCATTCAAATGCAAAAGCATACCGTTAGGAGGGGGTAATACCGTCTGTCTGTACCGCTTGATACACTTTTTGTGAAGGCAGCCTCATCCAACAGATTTGGCCACTTGATGCCCAGATCTGCTCTCAGAGAAGAAGTAGTTAACAAAGACATAAACAGCCTCTTTAGGATAAAAGTAATTATCTTGAAGCTGGTAAAAGTACTGCTTGACTGAAGCCTTCTGAAAACTATAACAGACAGCATATTTTTTTGTCTTGAACTTAATCTGAAATGTTGAAAGCATGACATGGAACAGTTTGATTTAGGGTGGGAAAGACTCTGAAAAGATGGTGTGTTTTTGCTGATTTCCAACAATGTCCATATCAATGTGAAGACCGAAAAAGTAGACTCTTTTAGCAGGAATATTCCAGGTTCAACATGAGTTAAGCTCGATTGAAAAAAAAAATCTTGATTTGGCCCTCATTTCCTTTAAAAAGGCAAAAATGGAGGTTATAGTGATGCAGGTACAGTGGACGTGATGGTGCCAGTTAAAAGCAGAAATATGAAGTTTGTAATTTTACAAAAGCACCTACATACTTTTTTTTTTGTTGTTAAACCTTCTGTATTATTTGAGCTATAAAGCTGTTTAAATCAACATTTTACAGTCATTTTAGAGTTGTAGGGTTTATGGCATTACGTTATCAAGGCAAAAAAGTTGTAAAATTGGATATAACTTTACAAAGAAACGGTTAAGTGATTTTATCACACTTACATCTTATTAAATTGTATGTTGTTCAGGTCTTGTGACTATACTGTGTAAAAAGGGGATTTAAAAATTTTTTTTTTTGCATTTACAGATTGACTCACTTTCATTAAAAGTGCCTCACAATATTTTTATATTTTTTATTTATATAATATTTTTAACAGATTTTGCTTTCTTTTTTTTTTTAAGAAAATGAGACCATTTGTTATAATCAATATTATGCCACAAATGTTTTTGATTGAGTTTAATTTGTATTCACGCTGATAATAATCACTCTTTGCATTTAGACGAAAAAACTGTGTTCATTTTTTAATTAAATCTGACTTTTCAAAGTTTTTAAAGCTGCAATCAGTGGTCTCTTGTCCGTACGGTCCATGAAATTCCCTCATTGTTCATGTTTAGACATGGAAATGTAAGGCATTCATGGGAACTAAAGCCATGAAAAACGGATGAAATTACAGTCTGTTCGGGTGAAAAGGCCGGAGCAGGCGAAGCACAAAGGCAGATATTCTGGTGTTAAAAGTCTGGTGGTGGCTCTCTAACAGGTGAAGGCCTCCAGTGTGTGGCGATGGCACGTGAATGTGACCAGACAACAGGCGTCCTGCTGGGAAACCACAAAGAGGGAGCAAACACCAGAACCACCAAGACACTGAGCACATCAAGTGCCGGCTTTCACTTTCGCCTAACCTTTGGACTTCTTCAAGTGTTACAGATATGGCACATTTTGGCAATGGGAGATGAATGACCGGTGAATGCTTTCATTTGCAGAGACCCCTTTTCAACAGGGGCTAATATGCGGAGAGCAGGCGTTGCTTGGGAATAGCCACAAGTTCCTCTTTGCTTTTTATCTCTCTGTGTGTGGGTGTGTGTGTGACTACAACCCTTGAGAAATCTGATTTGGGGCCCTGACTGAAAGAAGGGCAGGTTGAGCGTGTGCTATAATCTTAGAGAAGGTATGGTGAACATGACACGGCTCTCAAACAGAGAGCAAAATATGCATTTGACCACATTCTGAAGAGGACTGTATTTGTATTTTTCTTATCTGCTGTCTACTTTTGTCTCAGACATGTTACTTGGACAGTTATGTATACAGATCAAGCACAAATAAAGCTGCCCAAGATGATGAAAAAAAATCTTATTAAGGGAATCTTATTAATGTTGTATTCATTAAAAAAAAACTAAACATTCATACCATTTTTGATGTAAAAAAATAAATTACTAAAATACTTTCCGTACACTTATACATGCAATCATTATTTTCAGAAACCTTTTTCAGAAACCAAATTCCATACATTTTATAATAATTATAATTATCAAGATGTTTTTTTTTAGCTTTGACCTAAATGTGCCTTTCATAAAGTTTTTTTTTTTTTTTTTAAACAATGACTTTGACACAGTTATAACAGTTTAAAAGTATTAAATATAAATGTCATATTTGTTTTTGTTTTTCTACAGACAGGTACACCATTTGAACATGCTTTTAATTTCTAAGTTTTATTTTATTTTATTTTTGTTTTGTTTTATTTTTTTATTTTTATTTTTTTAATAGAGCTTGAATTGAAAACTGTCTCTTACAGGACATGTATTCAAGAAGTTTTCAAAATAAAAAAACACAACTGATTAATCAATTATTGCTATAATAATTTTGTTATTGAAATCAATATAATAACTATAAGGTGAAATGGCTGCTTAATGCTTCTCTTATGCTTAATGACTTAACATTTAATACCAAAATAAATGATGACTCTTGTTGTCTAAATACTACTTTCTTATTAAAGGCAACAAACCTGATGATATTGGGAATGTAATGACAAACTTTGCAATTTTAAAACTATAACTTGAATGTACCATCAAACTTTGTCACTTTTGAGGTTGCAAATAACATATGCTCTGCTTGGCTTGCTAAAGTCTTGAAAAAAAAAAGTCTAATATAGACATGTTTCTACTGAAGGCCTGCACAGACAGCTGCACAAAAAGTCTCTCCATACTGACTCAAAACAACATTGGGGAGGGGAAGAGACTTTCTGGCCTCTTAGAGGCAGCCTCTTGAAGTCGGACCCGACAGTAAACCGGGGTGTTGATCAGTAACCCCCTGCCAGAGGACGCGCTCGCGTGCCTGCACCATTTGCCACCTCCGGTCAAGGTCTCCAGCATGCCACCCTTTTGAGAGCAAGTCAAACTGCGGCCCGAAACACTGCAGAGAATAAAAGTCCCCTGCGCAGCAGTGGACTTCCATTCAAGCCTTCGATCTCCATGAAAACGGCAAAATCTGAAACGAAACTTTCGATCTCCGCATCCCATTCGACTGCCCCACTGATCCTTTTGTTCTCACTGTGGCCCTAATAGTCTTTAGATTTCTCTTTGACCCACTGAGGGTTATAGACTGCTGAAAGAGTCCCTTTTGTCCCTAGCTTTGAGAATGACAAGGAAAAAGGCAACATTGTCAGTAAAATTCCAAAATGAAATCCAAACAAGAACAAAATGACATATCCTTTAATATGAAGGCACAAAAATGGGTCTGTATGATTATTACCGTTTATTACCATTTGCTAATGAATACGCATTTCCTAAATTAAAAGATATGGGCTTAATGGCTGTCCTCAGCATATAAAAATATACAGGAGGATCCATGTTTTATTCAAAATCAGATTTATTATCTGGACAAGAAAGGGTCCCATAAAAATGTTAGAATGGCAATTGAGAGTCCCCTGGCCCTTTGTGAGCAGGACCCCTCCTCATCTGAAGAAGGAATGATTTCATGACTGACTGAGAATGAAGAACAGCCTCAGTTCTCAAGTGACTATTTTCCTGACTCTCTCTCTCTCTCACTCTCTCTCTAAGCAGTAACACCTACATTGTATGCAGAGAGACAGAAAGCATTGAATGGCCTCAAAAAGAAACCCCATTCACTTCAAGGCAGCTGGGCAGGCCAAGTGTTCAGCCAGCCTCTTTACTCATGGATGGGTTTTTGTGCGAAGCTCCAGAAGAGGCCTCCAGCACTCCTTCTTTAAGGAAAAGAAAGACAATAAATTTGTCTTGAGAGCGATACTACTGCACGGTTCTTCCACGTAGCATTACACTGTGGCCAATATACAGTTTTATACTTTTCCTGGATGGTTTATGGGCTTCTGGGGTTGATCTGATCTGCATTTTCGGCAATGTGCTGCCAGGGGCTTGAATACGTGCCAGTCTTGAAAGAGGGTCTTTAGAATGTAGAGGGGGTCAAAAGTCTCGCAGGAATGTATAGATCCTTACTGCCATCAGCCTTGACCATCAGTGGACAGCAGAAAATAACACTGAGGCTAGAGTGGCTGTTCACTTTATGAAGTCTCCTCAGAAAAGAAGAATTGAAGACCCTCTTTGGCCTTTTTTCCTGTTCTTTTCTTTCTCTACCGCCACTTTTAAAGAATTGTGCTTCTCTTGGCTTCTGTCTTCTTTCACCTATGGAAACTCGTTTCCGCCTCAGTTACAAAAGGTAATTGTGAGATAAAGTTTAAAATAAGAACTAAAGTCACACTGTGAGATATAAAGTCAAAATTATGATAAATCACAAGAAATAAAGTCACGCTTTGTTAGGAGATTAAAAGACAAATTGCAAATTTTAACACCACATTATGATATCATAAAAAAGCAATTATGAGAAAGCTATTGGGAAATATAAAGTCACACTTGCAAAGATACATGTATATAATATATCAGTATATCAGAAACACAGCTTTTGGGGTACAGAAACAGCTTGTTAGCACAAGCTTTCTTTGGGTCCAAGAGGTGGGAGGCCAATATCTCGCACCTCTTCAGGAAGTGTGCACTGAAAGCATAGAGCAGTGGGAATTCCAGCTGGATTCCACAAGACCAGCAGGCTCCACCGCTGGCATTATCCCGGGCCAGAGCACCCCTACTGCTACTTCCCCATGCCTTTCAACCCCACGGCCTGCAGCACACAGAGAGGAGATTAGGATTAATCTCAGGTCCGACATGTTGATAATAACACCACCTCTCCCACCCTTCACTCTCCGCCAGAAGAAGCAGTACTGTCGCATCTGTTTTTGGAAGTTAAGGGTGCTGAACACATGAAAGTCTAGGACATGGCATAATTCATAAAATGGAAACATGTTCAAAGGTTTGGCCTTTTCCAGGAATGAGGATAGGGAATCATTCGTACACCAGCCAAAGTGGTGTCTAGTTCACAGTGAAAACTTGGAGTTGGTTTTTAAGGTGCTGTGATCCAGTACCATGAATGTCTTCTTCAAGGCTTCTTTGTCCAACCTGTTAGTTCTATATATTGATTGTATATGTTGTGTTATTTGCTTTCAGCAGAAGCAGCTCTAGGTTGTCCATCAAGAAGGATCCAAGTCTCCTTGTTAAAATGCTGAACTGAACTGTGGAAGAATGAATCCAGGTGGTATTACAAGTATTACATCACCGATGAAGTCATAACACACAAAATGACATTTTTCATGTCCCAGACAGAGATAACATACAGAGAAGATAGTTAGCTTACAAATAATAAAAAATGTGCAGTATAAAATACATTTCCATTAATATATAAACATCACACTAATATATTTTATTATTGTTTTTTGTTGTTGTTTTTTTCATATTTCTCTGGTTCACTTCTAAAATTATACATACATTTATTGTCAATTGGGGAAGAAATGATTTTGCCATCTTTTAAATTTAAGGTTAATATAATTTAATATAATATATATATGTCTTAATATACTGAAATACATTTTAGGTTTTCTTACTCTCAAAGTTGACAAAAAGAGTTTCTTTGGGTCTCATGTGGGAGAGCTGCGTTTCCTTCTCCTCGGTCTTAAAACCTTGTATTTTCATTTTACTTGAAGCATGTTTGAAGATTGAAACATCTGTTTTTATTTATTAGTCATTGCCAGCCACTGTTTATAAGGTGTTTTTTTTTTCTTTTTGTGATGGGTACGACTCACAATAACCACAACGAAATCCCATTCAAAACCGCCACCGTGTGAGAGTGCACGTCATTTAAGGCGAATTACACAACTGTAGCACGTTTGCTTTGTTGTCCGACTCGACATATTGCTCCAGCAGTGGGAAAAAAAGCTAAATGCCAGAGTCTTCTCACACTTACCCCTGTTTGCTTATCCCTGTGAGAAAACCCACTCCTGCACAATGTACACGTTTATTTCGCACATTTGCGTACATTTTCCCCCTTTAAGGCCTGGCCAGGGAGAAGTGCAGGAATAGGACCCGCACGCACACACAGCCAGGCCTTGAAAAGGCAAAAGTTCTTTGCTGTTATGCAAATATAGCAATCTGTAAATGGTCGAGTGAGAGTTATATTTGAATTAAATGAGGCTTTGCCTTTTCATAACGCTGAATTGCAAGCCAAAGTCTCAATACAGAATCCCCACGCCAAGGCCATGCATATTATGCATTTGACGAAATGTGAACTGACACAAATACCGTGGCTCACTTTCAATCCGATTACTCGGCTAAACCACATCAATACCAGCCATCCAACAGGCGCTGGCGTCCCCCATTCAAGTGGCCAGCGAACAACCCCGGCTCCTCCTCAGTACACAAGCGCCCCAGCTACGTCTGCTTTGCCCCATGTTCAACTTATTAGGCATACTCAATAGGACCCTTTCGACAAGGTTCTCTCCCCTGCTCTCCGAGTTCAGGTCTAAAACAAAGCTAAAGATTGTGCTGATGGGCTCAAACTCTCAACACCACCCTACAGCCCCATACAAGCATTTAGCTTTAAATAGGGAGTCCTCCCTCCAAGCACTGAATTTTTTTTTGTTTGTGTCCCATTTTAAAGCTCATTGAATGGCTTTTCCTATTATGAGCTTCAGCAAGAAAAATGGCACAGGTTAGCATGACCAAGGGTCATTTTATTTGCAGCAGTGATTGCTTGTTAGCAACAAGTCCTTCATTTAAAATGGTCTTGACAACCACGAGGATTGTTCTTTTTTTCAGGATGCGTAGAAACGCTTGGGCTTCCCCAGAAACACAGTTTAACTAGAGCCATTTACAAGCTTTATTTCAAAACATACTGACAGGTGCTGAGGACTCTGAAGAGATTTGCCATAACTGTGAAACTTTATGAGATTAAAATGAGAAGAAAATACATTTGCCACATTGATGTGGCCTGAGCTCCCATGACCAATTTAACTCTAATGAACAGATTCTGTGAGATTTTTTTCTCAAAAGCTTGTTGTGTTCTTTTAAATGCCTATGGTGAATTAGCTATTGATAGATATTGTATTGTAATGTATTTAATTAAGTCTTATCAGAGGATGATGAGAAATATATTATCCATGGGAAATGGATTTTTAATTTTGTATCGCAATTAACTAAAAAAATCAACCATCACAAAAACTGAAATTCACACAAGCCCACACTATTTTTCACCATGCTGGTGTTTCTATCACAACATTTAATGACAAATATGCATTGAAGACATGTCCTGAAATGTAAAATTGACTTATCTTTAAATGAAGGTAGCTGTTACAAAAGTTTTCAGTTAAAACGTTTTAGATAATTTTAAAGGTTTATATACATACATACATACAATACATACATACTAATATATATATATATATATATATGAATGAATACGGCTAGGGGAATCACGCTTTTCGATATGTAGGCTACTCTGTTATGATCCTATGAAATCTAATTTTCAAAACTGTTTCAAAGACACATTTTCAGTGTTTTCGCAACCTGAACGAGCAACATTAACATTATAAACGTTACTGAACGTGAGTCTCCTAACAGTTTCGCTTTCATTAGCGAAAAAAGAAATATGTCATCTAAATAATGTATATAGTGTAGTTAAAATATGAAATTAATAATCATTTAACCAAAACACGCTTCAAAGCCAAATTAAGCTGACATAACACATGGTTTTAGGTATAGGACACAAGTTTCTCCAGTTGCTGATCTGTGCGGCAGCAGAAACGTGTTGTGCTAAAGCTGTAACCGACAGAACAGGTGTCTGACGTAAATCAAAACGCTTTGTTCTATTTGCTCCGGCGTTATATTTAATGCAGAATTAATATCAATTTAATGCTTGTCAACGCTTTTCTGTATTTTGGGTCTTGGTTAATCTCCTCAGTGTTCTGTCGTCCCCGGATCCACAGAAACAGATGCTTGGCCTGTCTAAAAGGGGCTTGGAAGAAGGGCGGCTTAAGGTGTTAAAACCAGACTAAAATGTAGTGTTAAAAATATTTGAATAAAAATATAATCAGAATTTGCAGGTTATTATTACTCTGTATTAATAATAATAATAATAATAATAATAATAATAATAATAAAGATTTTACCATAAATGATGCAATTAGAAGCTGAGGTTGCCGGAAATATATGCAAAAAATACAGAGACAATAAATGTATTGTGAGATTTAGGTAGCTTTATATTTTACTGTTGCTAACTGGTCTGCGTCATTTAATTATATCATATTAACATACCAACATATTTGAGCTATTATAATCTTTATATTTATCTTTCCCCATACATTACAAGGAGTAGCCTACTGTCTATTAACAAAAACATAATTTCAACATTATAAAAGTAACAAGTTTGACTAGTTTTTCGTTTTCTGTTAAAATTACTACGAATTTTTAAAGTGCTTTAAACACTGCATTGCCATTTCACTTAAGTTGCTTAGAGTCAATACTAAAGAATGCGGATAATAAAATGAAGCCAAATAATTTTTGGGTTTATCCTGATGAGCTCACCAAGGAGAAATTATCTCAGCATAATCTGTTGTGCAAAAGCGCGGGCGTCTAGAGAAGGCAAGGCACATTTATGTGGATATAGTATCTTAGAAATGTGTTTTTAATGGGTTTAATTCAGCGTCCGATCAGCTGTACTCCCTCTATTTGGTAAAGATAAAACAATCGTGCCATTGCTTGGAAAGCAAGCAGAAATTAGTTTCGGTCACCGAGGCTAAGATATATTTCCTGCAAACCATCTGCTTTATAGGTACAATAGAGGGATTTTCAAGTGCAAGAAAAATAATAAAGTGCTTTGAACGTGCAGAAGTCCTCTTGGGTTTTCTGAAGGTGATGAGGTGTCTTAATACGACTGCCCCGGGTGGTGCTAAAAACAACTGATGCAAATCTAACGGTCGCATTATTGGGTAAAAATGGGAATAAGTATATGCTAATCACTTATGGGTCTGTTATTGGCATGTTGATAGATTTTTAATACTTGTTTAAGCAGCAGCAAAAGCTGTCAACAAATTACTGCATTCAGTGAAGCAATGATCACTAATGTGATTTAAGATAGATTGATAATAAAGCTACAACTGCTATTTTCTGCTAAGTTCTGGTTATGTT
>NW_015555804.1:434052-440273 GCF_001515605.1 Sinocyclocheilus anshuiensis | reverse complement strand
ACACACACACACATATATATATATATATATATATATATTAAAAAAGCTTGGGATACTGGGCCGTAATAAGGTAATAAGGGAATTAAAGCTGTCCCAAAATTACTTGTGAGATGCCACTCTACTCACACAGCGATGCCTCCAACAAAGATTTCTCTGCTTTTACTAAGATGGTTGCTAAGACTTCTTAAGATGGACTAAGACGGCTGTCGAGCTGATGCCGTTTAAAAAAGTTCTGAAATATTGTCTAAAGTGCCAGTATCACAATTCATTTGTGCGAAAGAGCAACGCCTGGCGCATAATTTCATGGAGATTTACTCGCCGTGTCATCGCTCAGGGCTCACGCGGACTATGTCTTCCCCTCCTCTTTTTTCCTGTCCAAATCAAAGCGCACGAGTTGACTTCGCGGAGATAAATTTGAAGGTAGCTGCAAGAAAATGAATGGTTAGTGGCACAAATCCTGACAGAGCAGCGGTCAAACGCCATTAGTCACAGGTCTTAGCCCACAGGCTTTGGGATTCACCTCTTTTGGTGCATCTGACAGAAGAGAGCGTCTGTCCCAATAAAAGCCTCCAAGGAGAAATCCTTTTGTTCGCACCTTTTCTCGTTTTAGAATATATTTGATCGGTAGGCGTTGGCCATTTCCCCCCTGCGGTTCAGCCTCCAAGGAGAAATCCTTTTGTTCGCACTTTTTCTCGTTTTATAAGATATTTTATCAGTAGGCGTTGGCCATTTTCCCCCTGCGGTTCAGCAGCAAAACTTGAAAGGTTGTGCTTTGCCATAGCACATTAAATCTTATCCACGTGTGGCGCAGCATGTTCTCTGACCCAGCTCCTCACACAATGAATTTCCTATTTTTTACTCTCTGTAACTCAATGGAAGAAAATGTATGTGACCTATGAAGCCTTATTCACCTTATTGACCTTATTCAGTCAACCATTAGGGAAAGAAATGTTGTCTAGAATCTCTGAACAACTCCTCCGCAGTCCACGTCGCCATGTCTACATCTTTGCCAAAAAGATCAAGCTCTCCACAAACATCAATTTCAAACGATCCAAATTACTTGAAGTTTGGAGTGAATGCGATTCTCGCGTCAACAACACGAAACGGCAAGTTTCTTGTATGATTATATAGTATCACCTTAATGCTACTGATAAAGCGTCAAAAACAGTATTCGTGTTTGTTTTGTTTAAAACACGCTCATTAAGAACTTGGCGACATTTATGTTGTAAACGTATTTTATGTCACATTCAACTTGTAGCCTACATTTCATTTGATTAAAGTCCATTTTATTTTGTGTCATAGCTTCACCACCACCGTCAGTGCAAGGGATGAATGCGAAAACATTTCCGTTCCCATGTTTTGACGGATCATTCCACCCATTCATCAGAGCATCATATTTCCCAGGTGGGTTCCTAAAAATCGCTGTGTCATTTCTTAATTCGGTCTAACTGATGGGCCTTCAGAATTTGCTTCCAATGCTGGAATTTGTAGGACATTGTGGAATCAGTCTCGCTAATTTGATGCCCTATTTAGCAAACGCAGTGACTGCTGACATTTTGCACCGCTTCCCCTAATCCACAAATTAGCCGGAATTGTCATGGTCCCAATTTAAGGCGGGTCCGCTCTCACAAGCAAACTGTTGGCGTCTCTTCATCGCAGCCTTTTCCCACCGAGCCAGTGTACTTAGTTACTGATTGGCAACAATGCTTTCAGCACCATGACCAATTGGTCAGCTCCCTTTGGGCAGCCACACAGACCCGTCGTTGACTTAAGCATGCTGCTGATAGGCATTTACCAGTCATGGACTAATTCCCCTATTAGCTTCTATTCAGTGTTTCAATATTCTCACAAGACCACATAGAGTTTGGGGAGTCTTCACGGGACGTCCGAGCAAAAGTTTTAGTCTCATGTAGCAGCATGAAAATTGCGTAACATGGTGTACTAGTCTTAATTAGGCTACTGTGTTCACTAGCAATATAAATGGATTATTTAAGTTGCTTAATTTATTCTAAACAATGTAATGATTACTATAAACTATATTTGTATATTGGTTAAAGCTAAGTATACCTCAAATAAAACCAATAAAAGTGGGTCTATTTTGCCTTAAACTTCATGTCCATCAATCCAATGAATGCAGGCTACAAATTGCCTTGTGGATCGTGCACTCTTTCAGACCGACGATAATAGACTGATTCTTTTCACCGCGGTGTGAATACGTCAACAAAACAACTTGAGCAGTATGAATGGCGTTTCGTGTCCATTTATTGAAACTATTTGGGGGCAAACATAGTCCCCGGCCATCAGTATTCTCAAAATGTCCCTGGCATGCCGTTGTGTTTAGTTTTTAAGTGTAAATCTCTTTTGTGGCCGTAATATATGGCTTTAGTGGCCTGTCCTAAGCCTGTTTCAGTCAGTTCATTACTACACAATTACCGTCCACGCTTCATTAGCACCTCTATCTTTCACTGGAGCGCTCTGAATGACTGCTCTCCCTTGTTACCATACCAATGCTTTTGGGAACCAAGCAATGTGCTAATTAGTTTCCTCAATCCGTAGCCTATCACTCAAACGGACTGGTTTAAAAAACTTTAAAGCCCAACTTTCATTCCATGGCCAAAGGCTACTTCCTGTTCTTAGAAAACACCCATAGCTTATTTTGAGAGAAACGTTGATTTTAATTACTTTGTTTGGTTGTTTCTCATAGCGTCGTCTTCAGCAGTGCATATTCCCGGAACTTTCGCATGGCCACTCACGGCTCGAGGGAAGCCGAGGAGAGGAATGCTTCGACGGGCCGTCTTCTCTGACATGCAGCGAAAAGCGTTGGAAAAGATGTTTCAGAAACAAAAGTACATCAGCAAACCAGACAGAAAGAAACTGGCGACGAGACTTGGCCTCAAAGATTCTCAGGTAAGCTGATGTTGTCCACAAAGACTTTTTATATGTCCTTTTGTGGGTGTCATGTCTTGCAAACTCTTTCTCGTCAGGTAAAAATTTGGTTCCAAAATCGAAGAATGAAATGGCGCAATTCCAAAGAAAGAGAGCTTCTTTCATCAGGAGGTTGCAGGGAACAAACATTGCCGACGAAAATGAACCCCAATCCTGACCTGGGCGACATTGGAAAAAAGTTTGAAACTGACGTGGCTCTGCGAGAAAGCCCGCACGCGCCTTTCTGTCAGCCGCGCGGGGATCACGAGCTCAACGTAGCTTTGCATTTCACTTCGCCTTCCATCTCCAGCAATCACTCAGACTTCTCAGAACCAGAGGACGAGGAAATAACCGTGTCATAATCATGAAGCAGATTGTGTAATTTGCAATGAATTATGTTTATGCACAAAACTGGAGAAAAACTTTAAGAAAAGTGGCCTTGTTTGACACGGTAGCTGTGTGAACTTTGATAGGAAACCTTTCAGTTGAAGAGAGAACGTTGCAGCCGCTGCGTTTTTGGCAGCTTGTATAGTGTTGTGTATGAATAATTTGTATGGAATTTTTATACCAAGATTATTATAATCTTTCTTAATGATTTGGTATACGTTGTCTATAATCTTAAATACGTAGATGGCACAATTCTAACTGAAAAGTCTTATATTTTGTATACTGATGTTTTTGTAAAAAGTGTATATACACATGTGAAAAAAATATTTTTTACAAATTAAAAACCCAAAAGCAAAATACCAAATTTTTCGTTTTTGTTTGTCTTCCCTGAAAATAAAATTGTGTTATTTACATGACCCAGTATACAACAGCTGTATGATTTTTGACCAAATGGAAATCATGACATTTTTTCTTAACCTATATATTTATATCTGAGAGCCTGGTGTTTCAGCAAACTATTTTATATAAAAAATGCATATATATATATATATATATATATACATATATATATATATATATATATATATATATTGTTTTTTTTTGGTTTTTCAGCAAACTATTTTATAAAAAAAAAAAAAAAAAAAAAAAGCGATAATCCAAAATGGATCACATTTCCTAGTAGTTCATGGTCCCCGATATTACCATACCTGCCAATAAGGTGAATGAAACAATGTCACTACTTGTTTACTTCCTCCCCAACTTCTGACAAAACACAATGGTTGACAGTTTGTCACCGAATAACTGACATGACTCATAGTTGGGCAGGAAAATGATCACATTTACTCCAAAAAGGGTCACATGCAATCAAGTTGAGACTGAAAAAGATCATTAAACATTAACAACAACTTTACATAAAACAATTCCTCTTAAAGACTACACAAACAAATAAAACATGAGGCAATATAGTACAACTGAAAATATACACAAACTCAATCAAAATTCAGTCTTGTTTCTGAAATTACCAGCAATTTATAAGTAGATACTAACTGCATTTAAAAAAATATATATATTTTCATATAAACTCATTTCTTTATTTTCCACACAAAGGTTTTCACCTGTAGAAGTGTTCAAAGGAAACAAATATATTGGCAGTACTTGAAGCACAGCAAACTATCTGGTGGGATCTAACAGAAAAAACTAAATTAAGAAATACTGCATAAGGTCTTCTATTAAAACAAGTTCTAGAAAATTATTTTAAAACGAACCATTGAAAAAAAAAAAAAAAAAAAGTGTCTTTTTCTAGTTAAACAAAATGCAATCTTTCAAATAAAGCAACTCTCAGTAATCTACTTGGACTTCATGCAAATGTTTGCCACATTAGGAAGACACACTAACCCCCAATTCAGGCTAAATCACATCACACAGATCCTTGTGCCGGACCTTTTTAAATGTACAACTACCCCATGATCTTCTGTATGTATAGACCTCAATGACTGACACAATAGAACATAGGTCTTCAAACCTGCTCCTGGGGACCCACTGTCCTGCAAAGTTTATTTCCAACCTGCTTCAGCACACCTGGCCTGTAACTTTAGAAGTTGATCCTGAAGATCTTGATTATCTGGTTCAGAGGTGTGTTTGATTAGGGTTGGAGCTGAACTCTGCATGCACAGTGGGTCCCCAGGAGCAGGGTTGAAGACCTATGCAATAGAAGGTTCTTTCTCCCCTCAACAAGTATTTTTAGATAAACATACTCTCACACTGAACAAAGTAGACTCATTTTATGCTGTACTTGTAGAATTATAAGAATCTATAAAAGTGTGGTCAGTTTTGGTTTTAAGCCTTCCTGATATCAACAGTATTGCAAGGTAATAATGCCTCTATATTGTCTGTAATGGTTTTTATTCATTGAGATTGTTTGGTAAAACCTTTTCTGTTGTTGACTAAAGTTTTACGAGAGATTCTGTTTTGATGAAGTTAAATATTCTTTGAATGTAACAATATTGCATAGAGAATATTGTACTGTATTGTACTATTGTAATATTGAATATTCTATACAATATTGAATATTGTATAGAGGCACAAACTATGCTCCTGGCACAAAATGATAGAACTTTCATAAGATAATCATATCATATTTGCTTTCAATGTTATCAATACTTTTCCAAACACCTCTTTATGTTATGCAAGTGTGTTACCAAAACTCTGTTTTGTTGCTGAAAGGCAAACACAATATAGTTCATATTTCACTATATTTCTGTCAGGTGAGGTCCCACAGATAGTGCATCATTCGAAGGCTATAATGTCCTTGCATTATTTGTATTTGTATAAAGTTACAAATCTTTAAGACAAGCTAGCCTGTCTCAACTTATAACAAGAGTTGTAAGGCATTATTATAAAGTTCAGCACCAAAGTTGTTCGCTAGTACATAAGTCACCCAACATTAGATACTATTTAGAAAGTTTAATATATGACTGAAAATAAACATGAATTGGCAAGAGTTTTGAATTTAAAAGGAGTTGTTACAGCTCAACAAGGTTTGTCTCCTTTTTGAACACATTTATACCGCCATCTAGTGTCCATTTCAGGAAATGACAATCTCTGATGAATATTTAACTTTTGAACGTTATTTTCTTGTATTTCAGGTGATGATTAGGGTGCGATGTGACTTACTGAGCAATAATGATTTTTCAGGGTTTCCAGCACCCTGTTTTGCAGGTTACCAGCACCAAGATTAATATAAACGCCGAATTTGATATTAAAAGGTCTCAGAAGAGTCCAGCATGTCATCTTGGTGACTGTTGTTGGTAGAATCACTGTCGTAGCTCTCCGTCCCTGTGCAGTGAGCGGTCTCCTTCAACCTCATTAACATATTCATCTGTGGTAATAGGAACAGGTTATTACATGTA
>NW_015555804.1:425666-434035 GCF_001515605.1 Sinocyclocheilus anshuiensis | reverse complement strand
ATATATGTATATATATATATATATATATATATACACACACACACATGTATATATGTGTATACTCACACACACACACATATATAAATGAGATATGAACAAATAATATACGTAGATACAATTTATATATTTTATATATCATTAAAAATGAAATGTATAATAATAAATAATTATATAAATGATTATATAATATATAAATATTATACATTTTTAGATGTTATTTTACTTAGAAACTCATACATCAGAGATTTTAAAATAATAATAATAATAATAGAATATATAGAGAAAACATTTTGGTTCTTTAATATGAGCAAATATCGATTAAAACATACTTAAAACATACCAGTGGGTCTTCTTCTGATTTTCCCTGTGCAGGTTGCTTGCCTGAACTGCCCTCCTGAGATATATTGTACCCGTCGAACCCTACGTCCTCTGGCCGAAGTCGCAGCAGGGAATGCCACTCATGTTGCTGTGGACTTGCCACCCAAGGGAAGCTGTCCATCACCCACTTGGCCGGATCCTCCCATGCTGCCTTACGTCCATACATCTGCAGAACACATGTACAGTTATTTGTTTATTTGCTTTAGTGTCCCAATATTGTAATGATGGACATATGATGGAAGGCACCTTACCAGCAGCCCTTCTCTGACAGCCTCCAGCATGTAGGGGAGGATGGAGTAGTTCCACAGATCGGTGAACCACACTCTTGAGCCTTCAACATCCATTGGGCAGGATAGAAAAAGTCGAGGTCCTGTGATGGACAAAAGATGTTTTACACAAATCAATATATTAAGACAGTTTAGAAAAGTTTCATAATACAGAAAAGTGTTCTTTTATTTATATAAAACATCATTAGGAGTTGAGAAATTCTCAGGAAACCATTTGAATAATTGCGCATAACAGCATGTTTCCACACTCACCAATTGTGACATCGGAAGAACTATGTATTTCCAGGAAGCGGTTGAGATGATGCCAAACACATGGGATCCACTCAATAATCTTAACTAGCTCACTGTTCCTCACACGACTGCTGATCTCAGTTTCTAGAAGCTTCCGTCGCAAGTACCGACCCAGAAAACCTTTCACTGGCTCAGTATGATTGGCACATAAAATCCACCTGAAATAAGAGACCAGGTACAAGACCAGATCCGCCTTTATCTATGTATAATAAGCTTGAGCAAAATAATGCTTGCGGGAGCTCTTGTGGAGACTTGGGGTATAGCAACTAACTAACCCCAGTTGTATATGATATAAAATAGAAAATGAATTTATTTTATAATTTATATATTTAAATTATTATACAAATTATACATATATATATATATATATATATATATATATAGGTTTGCAATCACAGGAATAAATTATTTTGTAAAATATAGTAAAACAGAATATATATATATATATATATAGGCTGTCAAATCGATTATATAGCAGAAAAAGGTTATTAAACAGTATAGATAAAATTCCAAGTTATACCCTAGTTATACCCCTATATTTTACATATTTTTGTACATTTACGTATATAATTAAGCAAAAATGGTAAATTAATAGTAATTTTAAAAATATTACAAAATAATAGCAAATTGAAATCTGACTGAGATGATACCTAAAATTATGATGAAGCTGTAGATTTGGAGTGGGTGATGGAGTTTGATTCATGGTTCCAATGATGTAAGGACTGTGAGAAAATAATACAATTAAATATACATGAAGTCTACTGGGAAACACGAAGATTTAAACAAAAAAAAGAAATCTGCATTTTCAGTTTTTCATTGATATATAAACTGTTGTGTGCGTTGCTCACCACTGGTGGTTCTTGCAGTTGAGCAGGCCGTTGAAAATCTCGGCCAGTGAAGTGACGTGGTGAAGGTTATCTAGTATAAGCACCACAGGCATGTCAGCAGCATGTACATTGTTTTTACACTGGTCTGCCAGGTTGGACAAGTACTGCTTCAGCTCCTATATAAAACACATTGTGCTTTATTACTGGAAATTTGCAACATGCTGAAAGCAAAACCTTGGATTTTTGTAGCACTTGAATAAATCCGCCCACAATTTAACTAACAATGAAAATTATTAAATTAATAGGATATAAATCTGTTAAGTTCTGTATTATTAATTCAATCAGTTTAACTGACCTTAGTAGTTTTGTTATCAACATTGAAAGTGGCGATTGCTTGATGTTCCAGCTGTTTTCCCTTTTTTAGGACCATGTACTCGGCCAGTCTGCTGGCTAGAAAGCTTTTCCCTGTGCCAGAAGGCCCTGAAAAGATTATCCGTCTGTACTCCTCAAGCTGAGAGATGTATCGCTGCAGAACCGGCTTTGGAATGAGCGCCTCGAATGCCAAACTGTCCTCACTATTAACAGACAAGTCTGTAGATGGAGAGAGAAAGTCTCTGTCAGAGACCTGTCGTCAATGTATGCAATGGTGTGGTGTCATGTTTTCAAGACTAGTTTCTTCTACAAGAGCAATAATCGTACCTTTCAGCTTGACAGAGATGGTATCACTTTCTCCCACAAGATAACCGCATGGCAGGAGTTCTGGTGTATCTGCATCACTGGCGCGATGGATGTCTCCAATGCTGTACTCCAACACACTGTCGGTGTTCAGACCCAGCTGTGTGATAGGATCTATGTAGATGATATATTCCTGTTGGAGTGAAAGGAACATGACATCTTGTGTTGTGAAGAAGTTTTTTCATAAGATTTCAGCTTAGAGGCGTCTAAGTATTTTGTACCTTAAAGAGACGTCTGACTACCCCATCTAGGACATCCCATCTGGTTTTTCCACTGACACCAATGCAGCCCAGCATGAACTGAGAAGGTCTGCATTCCTGCCAAAAGTAGTACAAAGAAGAGCTTGAAGTGACACTGATGAGATCATTGAGTTTTTTTTTTTGCTGAAAAGTCTTGAGTTGTACCTCTTTCCACTCTGGATCTTTCTCCAGACTGACCACGACCTTCACATGTTGTCCCTCTTTCCAGGAACTTCCATCTCCACTGTCTTCTAGCAACATATCTATAATCCAACGGAGAATTTCAATAATACTACTTTCAAAGAACACTACAATTCTTGAAGTTAGGAAGTCTTTTATACCTAAGCTGGTGGATTCTGTGAGGCTAAGTTGAGATGAAAGGCCCACAGAAGAAGGGGAGATGGACATCTGAGAAGGAGCTCTGTTACCGCTGCCTCGGCTCTCAATCTTTAATCGGTCATTCTCTACTTTCAGCCTCTCGATCTCGATCTGTTAGGATAAAATAAATTTTGTGACAAGTAACCAAATTGGCCTCCGCATGAAACATTGAATATATACTGTATGTGAGTGTAATTATGTACAAGCACATTAAACATATTGTCCTATTAAAGCAGATGCTCACTCGCATGCGGTTCATGGATTCTCGTAGTTGGTCCAGTTGGTGGGCGGAGCTGAGGGCCTCCAATCTGATGTCTGTAAGTTTCATTTCTTTATCACGCAGTTCACTGCGCAACTGCATGACTGTTTCGGCCTCGCTGTCTGTACACTCAGAGATCCTGTGACAAACACATGTAATATCAAACAAAAAAGAAAATAAACAAGATTAATTTAAAACGCATCAACAAAAAACAAAACAACAAAAAATACATACAAAGCAAAAAATGTAAAATACAAATTAAAAAAATAAATAAAACGCATAAGATAAAAACAATACAAAACATATTTAAAAAATACAAACAAATAAAATTATTGGGGTGTTTTGTTTTTAAGATTAGTTCATTGTTTTGTGATTTGGACAAATCATCAAATATTGATTAACCGTGAAAGTGAATTTTCCATCAATGAACTGTGGAAGTAGTGCATGAACACCTCGGAACTGAAATAGCAACAATACTAAATTATTTCTGAATCAGGGCACATAGTGTTTTAAAACTGTTAATTGCTCAGAATGACTAATTTAGGAGTCATTGGTTGAACATCTGTTTGCGACATTGTGTTTAGGGAACTGATAATCTGAGATGTATTGAGTTGAAAAATCTGAGATGAGAAATATTGGTATTGTTTGTGCCATTCCCTTTACCGTGCCAGTGAGGCAGACCTCATGGACTTGCTGCTACAGCCCCAGACAGGCCCGTGTGCAGGCAGGGAGGACAGTTGAGGACTATGAACATACACATATATCAACCATGAGAGAATCTCTGAGGGTGCTCCATGTTGCATCATCTATAAAGTGTTATATCCGACAGTGCCATCACATTGAGAGTTACTCTGTAGCTACATAAAATTTGGGTGTGTGTAACTTTTTAGTTTATAAAATGGGTGGTATTTTCCAAAAACTCTACCTAGTTCTAGACTAAATCACACTGTAAATGGAGCTTGTCTATTATAAATCTTTCTTCCGTCCAAAATGAGAAGTTTCCAGAAAATCAAATATTTCAGAAAACTCCTGGTTAGCGGTGTGTTACCTGAACCAAACCCAG
This sequence comes from Sinocyclocheilus anshuiensis, assembly GCF_001515605.1. Taxonomy (NCBI): domain Eukaryota; kingdom Metazoa; phylum Chordata; class Actinopteri; order Cypriniformes; family Cyprinidae; genus Sinocyclocheilus; species Sinocyclocheilus anshuiensis. The sequence continues at coordinate 429,578 of NW_015555804.1, read as the reverse complement.
CGAAACCTGGACTGTTATTATTATTACAACGGAAAAATAAGAAATAATAATACGGTGATTAATAATAATAAAATATTATTATAAAAACAGGAAATAATAACTTAACTAAAATAGATACATTTATAAACAATAATATTTATAATACTAATATAGAAATAAATAGTAGTAAATTATTATTATTTTTCTGCACACTCATTCCGAGATAAATAGGATAAGGAATTATGGGTTTAGTCTGGGTTTGTTGTAAAACTATTCTTATTACAGAAATTGAAATACTCATTATAATATAATAATGCATTCAATAAATGTATAATAATAATGAATTATTAATATTATAGTTGTTGTTGTTGCTGATGCTGATGTGAGGAGCTTACAGGGAGTTGGAGTGGGAGTTGCGTATCATGGGAGAAGAGGCCGTCGAGCTGTTATAGGGGAGTTTGGGTGAAGATGGCAGAGAAGAGTCTGTCATTTCTTCAATGTCCGAGTGAGAGGATGCCGATTTGGGAGACTTTTTCTTCCCGAATGCTTGTTTAAAGGAGTTCCGCAGCTGTGGAAGAAACAAATCTGTTACTATGAAACCTTCAACACACAGCTGTTAGTAGTTAGTATCCTTTTTTTAAGTTTATCTTGAATTATCCCTTTAAAATATTCCAGGAATATAAAAATATATGTGAAGGAGTCATTTATCCCATCGTACCTCATACACCTGTACCATGGCATGAAAGCACAGGGAAAATCAGACAAAAAAAACATACTTCAATACAATGTAGCTAAAACACCACTCTCGCTAACAGTTAGCAGGGTTTATAATATAATCATAAAATGTGTTTGGATCTAGTCTATGACACATTCTGAATGAGGGGAGATTACCTGCGCGACATAAATCAGATAAATCTAGTGATGAAAAACACTGGTTCTAGCTCTAAAACTGCACAACAACGTCAACACTTCGACAACAAGGTTAGCATTGCATACGTAGTTATCAGGTAATTTTCCTCCACCAGACGATACAGCCTGAATGCAAGAGGACAAATGATTGTATGATATTGATGACTGATATTTATTTTACACTTTCAAGAAAAGCAAACACCTAACGCCAAGAAATATCAACCCACAATTCTACGTAAAATACACTAAAGTACTAGTAAGACACTTTTTCTTTCATAGGTATTCACCTTTCTTCCGCCACATGAAGGCTGATGACATTAAACATCAACAAATGAAAAAAAATAAACATTTAAATGGTTAAAATAAAGAAATAATCCAATAATCTAACTCTATCTAGTCTGTTTAGTCTTGGGGAGAACCATGTTTTAGGAGAAAAGAAAGTATTTTGGCATTGGATGGATGGGTTTGAACATTTACCCAGCTTTTCTTCTTCTTGTTTTTAGCGTCCAGCTCCAGGTTGCTGCCAATTCTGGAGTGGCTGGTGGCGCTGGTCATGCTGGAGACGCTGTCTGATGAGGGCTGTCTGTGGATCCGCAACTCTCGCTGAGACTGAGGCGACCCGTTGACAGAGTCAAGAGAAACTGAGGAAGAGAAATAAAAAGAAAAATGAAGCATAGGCAATACATGTGATGCTGTTTATTTTATTGTACTGAAGTTATTGAGATCTCACCCTTGCGGTTTGTTAATGTTGGATCTGGTGTGTTAATGACTCCATTGATTGTGGCTTGAGTCGCTGAGTTCTGCTTCTGAAAGAGTTCAATGGTCTTCCTCAAGTCATTTAGCTCTGTGTCCTGCAAAGAAGTGATATTAAACCATTTTAATGATATTTAACAATAATACATTTTAAGAGGCCAAATGAGATACCATTTAAGCACTCTTTATGAAGCTTTTTCTTCGTGGGGAAATTCCAACATGGAGTGTTTTTTTAGGTTATAGTATCTTCATGAAGACTTCAGAAATTCTCATTCTCACAAAAATAATAAAACACAATCTTTCTCACACACACCTTCTGTTCTGCTGTCGTCGTCAGGCTCTGCAGCCGGATGGTCATGTTTCCTAAACTCTGCTCAAAAGCCGCCACAAGGTGAGCCTGAGGACAAACACAATTTCATTTACAAAATAAATCAGATTTATTTTAATAAGCAAAATGCCAAAAATGGACAAAGACTCAAAGCAGTAGTAGAGTTAAACCAGATGACGAGCAGTCAACTACAAAAATGTGGGCTGCTGCTTGTCAGTAATGGATCCAAATATGTCTGTGAGACTGAGTTTTGTGATAAAGACAAGCTGTGGCAAGACCTCGGGTTGTTAAGCTGACATTTAGAGGATACAGAAACTGGTAAAAAAAATAAATAAAAATGCCATTGCCAGTTTAAAGACCAACAACCTCATCTAATGTCAACAAAAACCAAGAACATGAATACAGAAATATATAAAAAAATATTTTTATATAAATAAATACAAAATACAAATGAAAAAAATAAAATAAAATAAAATGATAAAATTATAAATACTACTAATACAAGTAATACATATAATAAACTATTTTATACTCTACTTTTATTATAGTACTTTTTATTTTTGATATAACTGATATATGTATATATTATAATATAATTTTCTTCTAATTACACACACACACACACAGATACATATAAATATAAGCAATCACTAAAATATTTTATAGATCTATATAATAGATATCGGTAACATAAAAGCATATTCATAATATAGTTTTATATTAAATAATACTACTTACAATTAATATTACACACACACACACACAACGCACATATATATCTAAATATAATATAATATTACTTTGAACTGCAAGTGAGAGAGATTGTGATAATATTACACAATATACACAAAACAGATTAAACTCAAGAGTCCAAACAAAATCCTCAAACCAAGCAGCATCACAAACTCCCTCAGGGTAACATCATACTAAACAACCAGCTCTAAAAAGTCAAACAGAGCAGTCAGTCCAAGATCTTCAGCCCACCTCAGTGAGTTCTCGCTTGCTCCATTTACTCTGGTTCTTTGAGCTGCTGCCGTGGCTCTTGCTACTGCTGAGAGGCTTTGGTTTAGACCTCTCACAGACCCTCAAAGATGGGTAATGATTCCGACTCCAAGGATGCCAGATAACTGCTCGACTGGGGTTAGCCTTGCCCGTCAACATCTTGAGGTTATGAACTGTGTACGTACTGAGACACCGAGGACAGTGTGTACCTTAGATTTCTGTTAAGTTGTAGCTGCCAAAAATGAGCAACCACGCTCTTACACAACACAACAAGCATATCATATGCAACATGAGCCGATAATCAAGGGACTGGAGATCTGGATGACTTCTATCAGAGGGAGTCAGAGGTTTGTGTTTGGGCATGTGCTGTTTCAAACATCAGATAACCTTCAATATAGCGTCCTCAAAGGGTTTTCGTCCAAGCGGAATAGCAGTCGGTGCATTTGTGTGTGCGCAAAACGCTTTAACAAACACCCAGAAGGGCAAAAGTCTCTAGTTTTGTTTGTGAAGCCTGTATGAGAGCTGACGGATGGATAGGGGTTTTAGGATGTGACGATTCATTAGGTTGTGTAGGCCAAATGCGGGCTGTCATATCTGTTGTTATTGAGCAAATAATTCCACTTAAAGGTGCATCTCTCTCACACACACACACACACACACTCTCACAGACACACACACACACTCACAGACACACACTCACACACTCTCTCACACACACACTCTCACAGACACACACACACACACACACACACACACACACACACACTCTCTTACTCAATATGATGCAGGCAGCTGGAAAAATGTCAAAACACTAGAACAAAGGCTAAATCACTGTTTTACCAGCTGATAAAGATGTACAAATGTCAAGACTACAGCATGGTACAAATCCAACATGAAGTTGTTCTAACTACTAACCACATATTTGATGTCCACACAATTTC
>NW_015555804.1:422822-425591 GCF_001515605.1 Sinocyclocheilus anshuiensis | reverse complement strand
ATATATATATATATATATATATATATACACACAGTATATTAGTAATTGCGACATTATATCTCCCGGTTGGTTCTTTACAGCACACAATGAGACTTTTTATCAAATAAAAATGTATTCTCAATGTTTGATGCTCAAAAGCTATGCTATGCAGATTTTGAATTGAATATGAATGAAAACTAGTTGAAAGAAAGAAGCAATTCAGTGTTTATTGCAGGTGTATTGTGGGTAATTGTCCAGTGTACTCACATTGGCACTGAGCTGTGTTGTGAGAGCTGAGACCTTCTCCTGCGACGCATCCAATTCCCTCCTCAGCTTACGGATCTAAACACACATTCAATTCAGTTATTCAAACACAAGTCATGTTGCTAAAAGCTGACTTCTGATGCTAATGTGAGACTGATAAAGATGTACAAATGTCAAGACTACAGCATGGTACAAATCCAACATGAAGTTGTTCTAACTACTAACCACATATTTGATGTCCCCACAATTTCCGAAGTCAACCATTTAAAAATTACCAATTGAACCAATGAGCACTGATGTTAATATATAGGTAAAATTTTTAGCAGATATTTATGATGGCCTTTTTTAGCTAAATAAATAAATAAATGCATAAATAAATAAAGGTAATCGTGATTTTAATAAACTGAATTAATAAAAAATAAAATAACATTTATAATTGTGTATTTATACATTTAAAATATTTAGGTTGTAATCTTTTTGTTATTTTAACTTCATATATCTATGTTGTGACCTTTTTAAAATTAAAAAAGAATTTTAAAAATGTTTTTGAATTGCAAATTTATATATTCCAGATGATTTTTATAAATAAAATATTACATTTTTTATATTATTATATTATTAAATTCTTAATACTATATTATATTAATATTATATTATACAATTTGTAATTTTTCATTTCAATTATATATCTCATAGAAGTGACTTTTAAAAAAATAAAAAATAAATACAAATATGGTACCACTTCACAATAAGGTTATATTTGTTAACTATACTTAATGCATTAACTAACATCAACTAACAATGAGCAATAAATGGTTACATTATTTATTAATATTTGTTTACGTTAGTTAATAAAAATACAACTATTAACTATCTAACATTAAATAACAATGAGCACGTTTACATGCACACCAGTAAGCAACAAAAGAATCACAAGACGGCCCGAACATTTGAAAGAACCTTTAACCTTTAACATTTAGCATCAATTCAATCTTTTGACTCACCGTAGAGTAAACTGACGATGTGCTAGAGACTAGAGACAAAGATGAGCCATGAACTGTGGAAAGAAGAAAAATACAGTCAAAATAACTTCAATCAAAACCATTTTTGTATTGCAGTAGCACGTGAGCCATTGAAAAACTAGCATGAAAAAGTAGAAAGATAAACTAGCATAAGCTGAAACACCACGAAGTGCTTATCACCTTCAAATGGGCTATTGTTAAGTAAACAATACCTTTATGGCCAGAATATTTCTGATAAGTTATATGTGCAAGTATGTTTTTTCTTGATATCTGTTATTGCCAAACCAAAAACCCTAGCAAAAACAAAAGGCAACAAAAGTGTGCCAAAATAAATATACTATGAAATCATTTGTGGATGAAAAGGTATTCAACTTGCCATTGTGATACAAGGTTATAAATCCCCTTCATCACACTGCATATTCGAAAAGAATTATGAGTGTGTTACTCTCATTGTATTTTCAAAATGAAAAAATAACTGACAAGTGGTGCTTAAACTAAACTGCTTTTGAGGTTGCAAAACGGGATCAGTCTTTATGACTAATCTTTATGACAAGGAATAAACGGTTTCTTCACGGTCCAAAGAAATTGCTTGAGGGGGAGTTTTAACCCCAGACAAAAAGCCTAGACAAGGATGACTGTTTTTAATTAAAAGCTGTTAAAGCTAATTTTTTAGCTAATTTTTTTACCAGCCAATACTCCAGTCTTTAGTGCCCCATGATCCTTCAGAAATCATTCTTATATGTTGATTTGGTGCTCAAGAAACATTTCTGATTATCAACAATGTAGTGACGTCAAAATATAATCATTTGCATATCTGACTCAGATTATTCCATACATTTGTCAGTTGTGATGTTAAATTAAGCTTGCAACATGTCAGCGCGAAACTTACAGCTCATTATCCTCCCATGCAGTTAATGCAGCGTTTTGACTGAATCACTTCTACTTCTGCTGCACGAGATGAGAACACATCAGAAATCATTCTTATATGTTGATTTGGTGCTCAAGAAACATTTCTGATTATCAACAATGTTGAAAACAGTTGTGTTGCTTAATATTTTTGTGGAAACCATGATAATGATTTCAGGATTCTTTGATGCATAGAAAGTTTAAAAGAGCAGCATTTGTTTTAAATCTTTAGTAACATTGTCTTTACTTTTTTTGTCAATGTCTTTACTGTCTACTCCGATCAAAGAAAACGGGTTACCGCGTTTACATGACCAAGTGCGTTTTCGGCTTATTAAGCATAATCGGCTTAAGAACGTGTATGCAAACGTGCTCATTAATAGATACAGCTATTGATTTTACTAATGTATTAGTAAATGTTGGAATAAACATTAACTAAGATTAATAAATGCTTTAGAAGTATTTTTCATTGTAAGTTTGTTAACTAATGAAGTTAGCTAATGTTAACAAATGGAACCTTATTGTAAATTGTAACTATATATATATATATATATATATATATATATATATATATATATATACACAGTATATGTGAGAGTGA
>NW_015555804.1:418488-422459 GCF_001515605.1 Sinocyclocheilus anshuiensis | reverse complement strand
ATTTCTCATTAAGTCTGACATTTATGACTATAAAGTCTATTGACTTTAACAGTGAAAACTCTACACAAGTTTTTACAGCTAACTTGTAAGTTTGTAAAGCTAACAAAAGTATCGCAAGACAACCCGGACATATGAAACTGAACTTTAAGATTTAGCATCAATTCAAAATCTTTTGACTCACCGTAAAGTAAACTGACGATGTGCTAGAGACTAGAGACAAAGATGAGCCATGAACTGTGGAAAGAAGAAAAATACAGTCAAAATAACTTCAATCAAAACCATTTTTGTATTGCAGTAGCACGTGAGCCATTGGAAAACTAGCATGAAAAAGTAGAAAGATAAACTAGCATAAGCTGAAACACCACGAAGTGCTTATCACCTTCAAATGGGCTATTGTTAAGTAAACAATACCTTTATGGCCAGAATATTTCTGATAAGTTATATGTGCAAGTATGTTTTTTCTTGATATCTGTTATTGCCAAACCAAAAACCCTAGCAAAAACAAAAGGCAACAAAAGTGTGCCAAAATAAATATACTATGAAATCATTTGTGGATGAAAAGGTATTCAACTTGCCATTGTGATACAAGGTTATAAATCCCCTTCATCACACTGCATATTCGAAAAGAATTATGAGTGTGTTACTCTCATTGTATTTTCAAAATGAAAAAATAACTGACAAGTGGTGCTTAAACTAAACTGCTTTTGAGGTTGCAAAACGGGATCAGTCTTTATGACTAATCTTTATGACAAGGAATAAACGCACGGTCCACGGTCCAAAGAAATTGCTTAAGGGGGAGTTTTAACCCCAGACAAAAAGCCTAGACAAGGTTTTTAATTATTTAGTGTCACATGATTTGGAGCTCAAGAAACATTTCTGATTATCAACAATGTTGAAAACAGTTGTGCTGCTTAATATTTTTGTGGAAACCATGATAATGATTTCAGGATTCTTTGATGCATAGAAAGTTTAAAAGAGCAGCATTTGTTTTAAATCTTTAGTAACATTGTCTTTACTTTTTTTGTCAATGTCTTTACTGTCACTTTTTATCAAAGTAATGCACCCTTGCCGAACAAATATTAATAATAAAAAAAAAATCTTACTGACCTCAAATTTTTTAATAGTATTTTTAGTTTTAATTATTTTTTTATATATTGTTTTCAATAAATTTTTTTAATTACCAAAAAAGCTAAAGATACATTTTAGATAAATTGTAAAAACATCAAATTATGTAGTAAAATAATCTAAATATAACATCTTAATATAAATGTATGCATTAATGTCTCAATTTTAACAGACTACCATGGTATTTATTCAAATACCTTGGAATACCATGTAAATGTCATGGTACATGAATATAGTAATCATTCAATACCATGGTATATCAAAGTACCATAATACCAACATTGTACCATGGTGCCACCACAGTGCTTTTAAAGGTCTGCAGTGCACATTAATTTCAACAAATACTAATTTATTTAACGGTAATTCCTCTCTGAGCCAACGTTTTCCTTTTAAGCCAATAACAAACAGACTTTGGGCAAAATTAACCCTTAAAAAACTGCATAAAATTGAGGACATGCATCATTGCGAACAGCAACTGTTGTTCTTTTAACAAGCCTGAACACCACTGGCTAAGTTCACCGGCACATTAATGTTGAAAACAGTTGTGCTGCTTAATATTTTTGTGGAAACCATGATAATGATTTCAGGATTCTTTGATGCATAGAAAGTTTAAAAGAGCAGCATTTGTTTTAAATCTTTAGTAACATTGTCTTTACTTTTTTTGTCAATGTCTTTACTGTCACTTTTTATCAAAGTAATGCACCCTTGCCGAACAAATATTAATAAAAAAAAAAAAATCTTACTGACCTCAAATTTTTTAATAGTATTTTTAGTTTTAATTATTTTTTTATATATTGTTTTCAATAAATTTTTTTAATTAGCAAAAAAGCTAAAGATACATTTTAGATAAATTGTAAAAACATCAAATTATGTAGTAAAATAATCTAAATATAACATCTTAATATAAATGTATGCATTAATGTCTCAATTTTAACAGACTACCATGGTATTTATTCAAATACCTTGGAATACCATGTAAATGTCATGGTACATGAATATAGTAATCATTCAATACCATGGTATATCAAAGTACCATAATACCAACATTGTACCATGGTGCCACCACAGTGCTTTTAAAGGTCTGCAGTGCACATTAATTTCAACAAATACTAATTTATTTAACGGTAATTCCTCTCTGAGCCAACGTTTTCCTTTTAAGCCAATAACAAACAGACTTTGGGCAAAATTAACCCTTAAAAAACTGCATAAAATTGAGGACATGCATCATTGCGAACAGCAACTGTTGTTCTTTTAACAAGCCTGAACACCACTGGCTAAGTTCACCGGCACATTGAAATCAACACACCATCACTACCTTACAAAGACATTAATCATAAACGCAGAAAGCAAAAGAGCCTTGGGACAAGTGGTGTTGAGCCAATGCAGGCGAGTTAATCATCAAATCAACATTAACTGCGGGGTAAAGGCTGCCAGGCCAACAAAGCCGTCTTTGTTTGTTTATGCTTTGGCGCAAGCAAGGACGCAAGTTGCAGGCTGACGTTGTCAAAAGCCCTAACATTAATGACAACCTATCATTTAGTTATTAGCTAACAGAACAATGCAGGTCTATTTGCTATTTTCCAAAAACATGACGTTATGGATTAAGCTGTGATAGTAAATTCTGTCAGCAGACAGAAATAACACATTCATATGATACTAGCTCGTATTTAGTCTTCTTATACAAAATCGCACACATTCACAAACGTTTATTTTGATCCATCAAAATCATTCTGAAGTCTCACCTTCCTCCAGGCCCTCACGGAACAATCCAGAGCTACTCATAGTGCGGCTCTTTTCCTCCAGGCTCATCGAGGGGTTCCTCAGACGTGGGTCGCTGTAGGGGTCGCACGGGTTGTCGTGATTGCCCTGACCGTTAGTGCCGCGCAAAGTTGCTATCTGAGAAGCTGTGCAGGGACTGCCTGGATTGTCAACACAGGGATCAAGGTTAAAAAAGCACTACGATTGAACCTAATGACATGAAAGTGCATTCAAAGTTCACAATAAGGGGGAGACTAGTAGATATTTTACTTAAAGCATAAGCAAATGAAAAAATAAAATTTTCAATAAAATTGACAATTCTAACTTAAAACTTAAACTTAACTTAAAACACAATTTGAGCTGCATTAAGTCTGCTGCTAGTATTGGATAATAATCCTGATTATCTAAAATAATCTTTTACCCTTACTGGACATTTATTGATATCAGATTTTCTAGATCTAGAACAGTGTTTAACTAAAATTGGGTTTTTAATTTTTTCTATTTTTTTCAAATTAACTTTAGATCACCATTAGATGACAGCAAAGGTAATCTAAATGTACAAAAAAGGGAAATGAGCAAGTAAAATTTAATATTCAAAATCAACCGATAAGATTTCATATATATATATATATATATTAAATTGATCCGTATCGGTTGAGATATATAAAAATTATAATTATATATAAACACACCCACCAATATTAATACTGGTCGATATAAGTAATCAATATAGTAGTGTTAACCCTAGAGTAACAATAAGGGGGAGACTAGTAGATATTTTAGTTAAAGCATAAGCAAATGAAAAAATAAAATTTTCAATAAAATTGACAAATCTAACCTAAAACTTAAACTTAACTTAAAACACAATTTGAGCTGCATTAAGTCTGCTGCTAGTATTGGATAATAATCCAACAGATGATTATCTAAAATAATATTTTACCCTTATTCAAGTTCTGGGTGATACCGATATATCGGTAATTATTTTTTAATAATATAATTATTCAAAAATAATATAAATATAATTTGATAATAAATTATTATTTAAATCTTATCAAAATGAACCGATAAGATTTCATATATATATATAT
>NW_015555804.1:416510-417481 GCF_001515605.1 Sinocyclocheilus anshuiensis | reverse complement strand
ATATATATATATATATAAAATTGATCCGTATCGGTTGAGATATATAAAAATTATAATTATATATAAACACACCCACCAATATTAATACTGGTCGATATAAGTAATCAATATAGTAGTGTTAACCCTAGAGTAACAATAAGGGGGAGACTAGTAGATATTTTACTTAAAGCATAAGCAAATGAAAAAATAAAATTTTCAATAAAATTGACAATTCTAACTTAAAACTTAAACTTAACTTAAAACACAATTTGAGCTGCATTAAGTCTGCTGCTAGTATTGGATAATAATCCTGATTATCTAAAATAATCTTTTACCCTTACTGGACATTTATTGATATCAGATTTTCTAGATCTAGAACAGTGTTTAACTAAAATTGGGTTTTTAATTTTTTCTATTTTTTTCAAATTAACTTTAGATCACCATTAGATGACAGCAAAGGTAATCTAAATGTACAAAAAAGGGAAATGAGCAAGTAAAATTTAATATTCAAAATCAACCGATAAGATTTCATATATATATTAAATTGATCCGTATCGGTTGAGATATATAAAAATCATAATTATATATAAACACACCCACCAATATTAATACTGGTCGATATAAGTAATCAATATAGTAGTGTTAACCCTAGAGTAACAATAAGGGGGAGACTAGTAGATATTTTAGTTAAAGCATAAGCAAATGAAAAAATAAAATTTTCAATAAAATTGACAAATCTAACCTAAAACTTAAACTTAACTTAAAACACAATTTGAGCTGCATTAAGTCTGCTGCTAGTATTGGATAATAATCCAACAGATGATTATCTAAAATAATATTTTACCCTTATTCAAGTTCTGGGTGATACCGATATATCGGTAATTATTTTTTAATAATATAATTATTCAAAAATAATATAAATATAATTTGATAATAAATTATTATTTAAATCTTATCAAAATGAACCGATAAGATTTCATATATATATATAT
>NW_015555804.1:409764-416116 GCF_001515605.1 Sinocyclocheilus anshuiensis | reverse complement strand
ATATATATATATATATAAAATTGATCAGTATCGGTTGAGATATATAAAAATTATAATTATATATAAACACACCCACCAATATTAATACTGGTCGATTAAAGTAATCAATATAGTAGTGTTAACCCTAGAGTAACAAAAATAAAACAGTGATTACGCATATATTTTCTTGTGTTTACCAAGTGTGCTAAAGTTGAAGCGTGTGCCGGAGGGTGAGCTGAGTGCAGAGGCAGGTGTGTAGGGGGAAGAGCCAATTGAATCCGGGAGCCCAACAGCTGCGAGTATAAACACACCCACCAATATTAATACTGGTCGATATAAGTAATCAATATAGTAGTGTTAACCCTAGAGTAACAATAAGGGGGAGACTAGTAGATATTTTAGTTAAAGCATAAGCAAATGAAAAAATAAAATTTTCAATAAAATTGACAAATCTAACCTAAAACTTAAACTTAACTTAAAACACAATTTGAGCTGCATTAAGTCTGCTGCTAGTATTGGATAATAATCCAACAGATGATTATCTAAAATAATATTTTACCCTTATTCAAGTTCTGGGTGATACCGATATATCGGTAATTATTTTTTAATAATATAATTATTCAAAAATAATATAAATATAATTTGATAATAAATTATTATTTAAATCTTATCAAAATGAACCGATAAGATTTGGAGCCCAACAGCTGCGAGTGAACGTAGCCAATCACGGGCCTCTTCATGACCTTTGACCTGAGGCACATGGCCATACCTGCAGGTTTAAAACAAGTGTATACGAGTCTGTGAAATGGAGTGTTGTTTTTCTCTTTTGCATGAAAGTTCTCATGAAAACAGCTCCAAGATAAATATCACAATGCCAGGATAAGCGCAGCTATCCAATCTATGGTGGGTAACAGAAAACCCAAGTCCACTGCTCCAAGCTCCAATGATTATTTGCATACTGCAATATTTAACCAGGTCAGCAGGTATAAATAATTACCATATTGTGTACTAAACAAATCAAAACCCAGTAAACACAAACTGCACTCACATATTGTAAGTATATTGGTATACTATTGACATAATCAGGGCTCTAGACAAAAACAAAATAACTAGGGAGCCACTGTCTCAAAAAAACAAAAAAACAAAAAAACATTTAGGAGTTAAATTACTGTTTTGGCTGACAAATTTAAAAACATTTAGATTTATAGAATTAAAATATGACATATCATTACACAAAATCTCTGTTGTGAACATGTATTATTAATTCCAAGTAACTGTTCTGTTTATTTTAAATCGGACATAAATGAAAAATGATTTGTGGTTCAGTGAGGGAGTCAGTTGTGCACTCAGAAACGACTCACTGGCAGAGCAAGTCTGATTCAGAAATGAGTTTAAGACAGTTTTGTGAATTGTTTTGACTAAATCACTAAAAAGAACCAGTTCAAAAGAGTCATTTCAAGGAATCGAGGAAGGTTTACTGTCATTCCAAAAACACGAAGAACATGAAAGGAACAAAACTAGGTTTCCTGCCAAGTTTTTTCCCCCTTCAAATTACTGTTACAAATTTGTATTTTTTGTAGTCACAGTCAGGAGCCCTGATCACAAAGCACACAAGCAAGACAAAAACACAAAACAAAACAGACCATTTGACCACAAAGATAGCTTTACCTGTCCTCTTTCCGTGGGAGTGTGTTGCGGGTACATTTAGGGCTAGCAGAGGGGGAGGAGTGAGGGCTAGAGAAGGGTATGGGGCAGACAAAACAAAAAGAGGCAGATAAAAGTGACAGAAAAGGGAGAGGAGATAAAGAAATGATTAAAGAGGAGTAGGTGGAAAGGAAGATAGATCATCACAAGAGATATAAACCCGACTTTCAAGTCACAAACGGCTGGAAGAATCATTTGTGTTGACATGAAGTTAGCATGGTTGAACAATCAGTTTCTCACCTGTCTGAGAGGCCAGTTCGGGCACTGTTGGTCCGATTAAGACATAAATGTTCCTTTCCCAAGGAAACATCTATGAAGTCAATACTGGTGTGGTTGGAGCCCAATCCATCCCTGCCTCCCCAAGGAGAGAAAGCTGATCCTGGGCTGGAGGCCATTGAAGAAATGGTCTGCTCTCCATGACCCCCAGAGGGCACCGTCAGATTGTCACCGTAAACTGGGTCACTGCCTCCACTGGCGACAGATGGAGTGTTTAGAGAACCATTCTGCTGGATGGACGTGGCATGAGGATTGGAGATGACGGTGGAGTTCTTCATGTTCTCCATGGTGGTGACCGGAGCTTGCTTGTTGCAAGATTTGCTACCAAACAGTCTGAATGCAAAGGGGGAAATAAATGTAACAAATAATATTAATAAAATGGGGGTAAAATGTTTGCAAATGCAACAAAAAGTAAACATCTGTGACAATAACTGAAAATCTAGGCTTCATCAGAGTAGACTGCATGCCACTGTCACACTACTCTTTTAAATGACTCTGTATATTCCAATTCCCAAACAAATTACTCTTATGAACCGGTCCTTTTTAACAAATCATTCAGTTAGAGAATTTTTCATAGCACAAGCCCGCAATTACCGATTTACCAACAAATGACTCTTATGAACCGGTTCTTTTTAATGAGTCTGTCAAAAAGATTCATGAAACTGTCTCAAACTCGCTTGCAAGTTATCAATTTCTCAAAAAGATTCACAAAGTTGCTTGTGAGTTAGCAGTTTGACAGCTATTTCTAAGATCACAATTAATGCCCTCACTGAATCATGACTCAGGTTTTGGTTGTGTTCATTTCAAAATGAACTAGGAATTATTAAATGTAATGTATATTTTTGGTTTGTGAAAAATCTGTCTATTTGTAGACTGGTTGTTCTTCTGAAAATGTGTAATTACAGATACATTTATGAAACATTGAAGTATTCTACAAAATGGTTATGCTACTGATTAGCAAAGTAAGTAAATTGAACTGACAGGAATAATTTTTTGTTGTTCTTTTGTTGATTATTGACAGCAAAATGCAAATCAACAATGTCAGTCTTCACCAGGGGTGTCGAAACGGGCTCCTGGAGGGCCACTATTTTAGCTCCAGTCCTAATTAAACAACCCTGAACCATCCTTCAGGTCTTTGGGCTCACTAAAAACTACCAAGCAAGGGAGTTGAGGCAGGTTGAAGCTAAACTCTGCAGGCCGCTGGCCATCCAGGATGGACACTCCTGTTCTTCACAAAGAAAAATATGAGATAAGGAAAGTCTGGCACCTCTGATTTTTCTCATTACTTCATGGACTGCCTGGTCAGATAACATCAGTCGATCTGTAGTCTGGTTCTACTAACTAGGAGAGCAATCAGTCAGAGCTAATCAGCTAGAACAAACACTAGCCTCTTGGTCTGTGCCATGTCTTAGAGAAACATCAAGAAGCCCAAGGAAAATGCACTTGTGGTGGCCAGAAGCAAGCCTCTGAATCTCAACCAGCATCAAATCGCTCAGATAAACAGTAAGTCCTATGAACGTCGTCCCGCACCCAATATTCTGGAACTCACACAACCCAGCTGAGAACTGCTGTGTAAATATTTGAGGGACCTAAAATGGTGCTTTCATCCACATCAAGTAGAAATCATGCCTTGCCAAATTCATTTTTCATCAACAGTCTTTCAAGTCTACATAAGCTAAACTTTGCGAATGGCGAGAACTTACCTACGAAGGGTTGGCGAGGACATTTCTGAATACTTTCCTACTGCTTGTCGTCCAGCTTGGCACTGAGTTGGTATCCCCATCTGGGCAGTTGCGCTAGTCTTAAGTACCTGGCTCTCCACATCAGAAAAGATACCCTTCTCTCGGTCTGTCTGGTTAGTAGTTCCCATTGGGGACTTGACTAAGTTGTGACTCTTAGGATTGGGAAGTGTGGCAGTACCTTTATTGCAAAAACTAGCATCTAGGCTCGAGTTGTTGGAGCGGTTAGAATAGCGAGCGGCGCCGGTACGACTAGGCCTCGGTAAACTGCGGTACTGAAGAGTCGTCCGAGCACTTGGAGGAAGGTATCCATCATCAACCGTCGTCTGCCGACCCACAATTCGACTCACAGAAAACCCAACCGATTTAGGTATCCTGCCTACTGTAGCAGAGCCACTAGTTACCACAGCTCCACTCGCTGTTATTATCGCGCCCGGGGCCTTCTTGAAGCCAAAAGTGCTGGTTGGGGTGTGTGAGGCCGAACTGAGGGGAGGTTTCTTGGAGTCATCAGCATTTATGGAGTGGGTGCCGTTGGAACATCCTTTCTCCGACACTTTGGCGTCATCGGTCTTACCTGTGGGATGATCAACGACATGGACTGTCAAGCGCAAAATGAAATCATGTTTTTGAACAGTTTTGAATATAGTAGCATGGTCCCTGTCGGGACTCGTCTGAACATAAGTCTCAGAAAAGGTACGCAGCACACCGCACATAAGACAATGTAGGTGTTATAGTGCAATGTGATGAGATCTGTGATCAGATAATACATCTCTGTGGCTGTCATGCCTCAGGAAACCACATGAAAACAGAGACGCGGCTCAGTCAGCGTTGTTACTCTTAACTAAAATTTAAAATTGTTTTTGTTAATTAAAATAAAGCTTAATATAAACAAAAACAAAATGACTAAGAACGTAACAATTACTAAAACTTCAACTAAAATTAAAATGAAAATAGAAAAAACAAAAAAGGTAAATTAAAATATTAATAAATAGCATAAAAGTATTAATAAAGTAAATAATTCTAAAATAATACTGGACTTAATTCTACATTTTATTTAGCTTATTTCCTTGCACAGAGCAGATAAACAGCATTTTCCAGTATTTCTAAATGAAACATTATTAATATTTCAGTCATTTCATACTTGTATGACTTACTTTCTGTGGAACACAACCATGTTTTTTTGGACCCCACTGACTTTCATTTTATGATAAAAACATTAATCAAAATACATTGTTTTGTGTTCCAAAAAAAGGTTTGGAAATGCTAATTGGGACAGCCATGAAACATGACCATCTAAACCATTACCATGTGTCTTGAGTGAGCTGCAGTTCGTAGGTGTTGTAGCCTTCGTCCGTGGGGAGGTGACGCCCACCTGGGCGGTCATTCCCCGCCTCCAGGAGCCCATCTGTGAGATGGTAGGTGTCTTGCGACCCATCAAGCTCCGTTCTGATTCATCTGAGGACCTGTGGTTCCATTTAGTTGTGGTCTCCATTTTTTTGGCACCATCAGAGCCGCCTTCTGAACGTTTAAGGTCGCCGTTGGACCAGTTGGGGTTGTGTTTCACTGCAGAGTGCTTCTCTGCATCCGTCTGGAGCTGCAAGAGAGAAAACAAAATCATTAATTGCAAAGAAATATTTCAGTCTTTGAACCACAGAGAATATAAATCTGCTTTCTATGTTCTCTGCTAATCTGTACTAAATCTGGGGGTTTCCCAGGGGGCCACAAGGGGGTATTGTGTGATTTTTTTAGGGCTGTCAAAGTTAATTTGTACTTAACATATTAATGAAATATGTTTGACAAAGTGATTTTTTGAATAATATTACATAATATTAAATAAAATTGATATTTAACAAGGGGGGTGCCAGAAGGTCTGTAAAAATTGTTTTTTAGGGCAGTCAATATTAATGTGCTCTTAAGATATTAAAGAAATTTTAACTTGAAATTTTATATTGTTTTTTTTTGTGCTTTAGTACGATATCAACATAAAAGCCAATTTAATTTTAGAAACATTTAATTTTCATTAATTACAAATGATGCTATTTTGTCGTACATAGTAGGGCTGTGCGATTTGGGGGAAAATATCAAATTGCGATTTTTTTGACAGATATTGCGATTTGATTTGCGATTTTAAATTCGCAAAGTCAAGCTTCAGCTCAATATTGTCAATAATGTGCAGCACAGTATAGGTATCATTACCCTGCTGAAAAAAACAATAGAAACCATCACAGAAATTCTTATAGTTTCCATTAAACCATTACAAAATTCCTTTTTGTTTTGGGCATTATTCCAATAGGAATTACTGTTGTTCTATTGGTTGCCATCTGCCAGATTACATCCCACCAATAGAATCCATCATATAGACACCACTATAGTTTACATTAAAACCAAACAAATTCCCATTATAACCCTGAAATCCATTAAATTTGTTACTGTGTTTTGGGAGGGGTTCTATTGTTTTTTTTTTCAGCAGGCAAGATTATAATGGTATAACTACTTTTACAGAATTAACTTAATTTCACAGAAAATATTTGTTTATTTTTTATAAATAAAGAACTGTATTTCTTAAGTCAATTATTAAAGTATTACACATGTTACATAGGCTGATTTATTCATTTTAAGTATTTGGGATTTTAAGAGCAAGTGGAAAATGTGCT
>NW_015555804.1:402883-409754 GCF_001515605.1 Sinocyclocheilus anshuiensis | reverse complement strand
CATACATACACACATCTTTGCATGAAAAAAGTAAATGACTCTGGACTGACATGCACAAATATATTATATAATGCCTGTAATGACAGATACAATATCACCACCGACAGCTAATTTGCATCTTATTTATTCAGAAACACCATCAACAGCCATCATAAAATCTGATTATGTGACAAAAAAGCTAACTCATCCATTACATGACCTTCCACAAATGTATCCAAGATGACATCAACCCCTTTTAGAAAGTCCGTTGTTCAGCTGCTACTGAAAATCCTCATAAAAATTATTGCCAAGGAAAGAATGTTAATAGCCTCCAGTTGTTATCAGGCCAATTCCAAAACATTGTTATCTCAACGCCGATACAATAAATCCTTCCTCCACTCCAGCCCCAAGAATGAGGGGAGACTATATAGTGAAAAAGTACAAGGGTGTGGAAGTGAAATGTGGCAGATATTTGGCTTCGGTTCAGATGCAATTTTGGGTCATGCCTTTAAACTCTCTGAATTTGAAATCATGTGTACGGCAGGGTTATTAGAGTTAACTAAAACTAGAACCATTGAAAAACATCTTACTTGAAATAAAATAAATGTTAACTGAAAAAAAAAAAAAAACCCGAAAAGAATAACAATAATAATACAAATTATTATAACTTTAACTAAAATTACAATGAAAAAAAAATCTAAATATAGAAAAAGCTATAATTGTATCTCAGTGGTTCTAAAATAACACTGCGCACTCGAAACCACATCTGGGACTTTTTTGCAGCATCAAGATCAAAAACAAATGGAGAAAAAAAAATAAGTGTTTTCATCTGCGGAGATAAATATGGAAGACTGGAGATAAATAAGGTCATGGATTTAACTTTTAAAAACCAACACCAATGCACAAACCAATAAGCCACAAGTGTGGACAAACTTATCGGCATACAACCCAGTGTGCCACATCTGGATTTAAAGCACTCATCTTGTTAGAACAGGCGAGACAGACGCCGTATCTTTGCTTCACTGTACTGATCCATTTGCTTAGCATATGTTAACCTGCTTTGAGCTTGTAAAGATGATCAATCACCGGGGCAGAGTTGAGTCAGTCCGCTGACTCACACTCACAAAGACTGCACACAGCGGGCACAGGCCAGTTCTGATAAGAATATTTAATTGAATTAAAGGGACAATGACGCAACAGAACCGCTCCCAAAGCAGTGCTGTAAACGTGCAGGCCTGTTTTGATTGCATATAATGATCACCAGAGATTGTGAATCATTTATATCTCATTTATTAATGAATAAATACATATTTCAACATTTCATTTTATTTAAAGGTCATTTTCAAACTTTTTACAGCCTTTATGATTTATATTGACTACTAAAGTGATTGTATAATAAAATAATATCAAATAGATTTCTATTGTTTTACCATTGTCCCAGGCTCAGACTTTCAATCTTAATACATGAAAATCCATCATAAAAATATTAATTATTACCAGTTTAAAACACTGACACTGATAATCAAATAAAAGAATCAAACCATTTAAAAAAATTGTGAAAATATTTTCTATAAATAAAAATTAAAAAAACTAAAATTTATGTTAAAGGGGTCATATGATGCTGCTAAAAAGAACATGAATATCTCTTTGGATTTGAGACTTTAGTCTTTGCAACTTTACAGATATTTATGCACCAAGAGCTTGTAACACTCCAAAGAGAAAGGAAAAATTGAAATCGCATCATATGACCCCTTTAAAATATATTTTTTTGAAGTTGTTTTTCGTGTGAATTTCTGCAGATGTTTCTTATTCTGTAGACCACAAGGCTCTGGTATCAATGACTGACCTGTTCATCTACGTCTCTGTGTGGGACAGATGGGGTGTTGACGTAGGAGCTAAGGGACGACCTGGTGTCGAGGTCATCTGTGTCCAAGGTGTCACTGATCCCGCTGCTGACTGAGCTGCTGTCGTCCCAACTGAGAACAAAGAGAAAAAAGAGAGGAACAGTCATTTGTCTACGTTTCTGAGGGACATGATATCAATACAGTGAAAGGAGTACTGTGAGAAATAAAACAGAATTCATGGATGCAGAATGTTCAGCGTAATATGGAAAAAGTAAAATTTAAAGAGTAGCAATGGAAAGAAAGGCAAGCAAAAAACAGCATCTGTGGAGAGTCATGAAGTCTGCACAAGGACAGTCTGAGCATAAAAACCTGCATTCCCATCATGCTTGAAACATTAGGCGCGTCTCTCTGCTCCTCAAAACTTGTTTTAATTAGCTCTGTGCCTCAAATTCTCAATGCGCTCTGCTTTGCTTTCCCCCATTTCCCACAGTGTTGCTGACTGAAGAAATCCATTAGGATGCTCAGCAGGGCTCAACCAAAATCATATGGGCCAGAGACACTACTGGTTAAAGAGAAAAGCCAGTGAGACGAGTTGTGTGATCACAGTGGATTGTACATTTCATTGTCAAAACATAAAATCTGACAGTAATAAAATAAATTTGCTATTTCAACTCAAATCAGTATTTTTTTTTTTGTTAGTTTTACAAAATCTGGCAATAACAATCAAGAGTTTTGCTATTTTAGCTCAAATATGGCTAAAAAGCTTATTTACATGTTATTTATTTATTTTTTTTACAAAATCTGACAATAACAGAATCAGTTTTACTTCTTTATATCAAATCAGGCTTAAAATGGCTTTTTTCATGTTAGTCCATGTAAAATATATATTTTCGTTTGTTTAATTATTTGCTTTTGCTCAAATCAGCCAAAAACAGTTTTTATTTTTATTTATATGTTTTGTTTGCTTGTTTGTTTATTTATCAATAACAGAATCAACAATTTGCTACTTTTGCTCAAATCAACTTAAAACTGTTTTAATTAACATTTTATTTATTTTTTATTATTACCTTAAATCATTATATACAGGTGCATCTCAATAAATTAGAATGTCGTGGAAAAGTTCATTTATTTCAGTAATTCAACTCAAATTGTGAAACTCGTGTTTTAAATAAATTCAATGCACACAGACTGAAGTAGTTTAAGTCTTTGGTTCTTTTAATTGTGATGATTTTGGCTGACATTTAACAAAAACCCACCAATTCACTATCTCAACAAATTAGAATATGGTGACATGCCAATCAGCTAATCAACTCAAAACACCTGCAAAGGTTTCCTGAGCCTTCAAAATGGTCTCTCAGTTTGGTTCACTAGGCTACACAATCATGGGGAAGACTGCTGATCTGACAGTTGTCCAGAAGACAATCATTGACACCCTTCACAAGGAGGGTAAGCCACAGACATTCATTGCCAAAGAAGCTGGCTGTTCACAGAGTGCTGTATCCAAGCATGTTAACAGAAAGTTGAGTGGAAGGAAAAAGTGTGGAAACTTAAATAAATGAACTTTTCCACGACATTCTAATTTATTGAGATGCACCTGTATATACATACATATAAGATTCAACAGTTAGCTCAAGGCTAAAAAACATTTTATATTTATTATTTTTTATATTAATAATTTATTATTAATTATTATTAGCTAAAATTATCCTACAATTCTTTTATTAACTTTATTTGACAATATCAATAATTGTGCTACTTCAGCTGAAATGAGGCTAAAAAATATATTTTTTATCCAGGTTGGTAAAGAAAATCAAACTATCAAAGGCCTTAAAAAGATCTGAAAGACAGAGAAAATTACATTTGCTGATCCAAACACAGACTGGCTGAACTCCCACAAGCCACCAGTTTAGGACACTACAGCCTCAAGCGAAGCTAAGAGAGCTAGCTTAAGCACTGTGTGGCAACAAAATGTCTTATCAACACCTAAGATACCACCTAATCCTCCTCATTTCTC
This sequence comes from Sinocyclocheilus anshuiensis, assembly GCF_001515605.1. NCBI lineage: Eukaryota > Metazoa > Chordata > Actinopteri > Cypriniformes > Cyprinidae > Sinocyclocheilus > Sinocyclocheilus anshuiensis. The sequence continues at coordinate 405,917 of NW_015555804.1, read as the reverse complement.
AGGATCATTCAGGCAAACAAACCAGCCCATAAGCTCATTCACAGGCAGTCATGAAACAAGAGAAGCGTGTTCAAACATCCACCATAGTCCTGATGTCCTTCGACACCGCTGAACAGATACTTGTTTTGATATGAACAAAGTCCCCATAGCTCACGTCTGTCATAACCGACTCGACATAACTGGCGTGGAAGGACGTCTGTGGTTCCTGTTTTAATGAGCTATGAGAAAGTTGGTCCCATTGGGGCTATTTGTCACTAAGAGCACTCACACACACACACGGTGTTAATGTGTTTGTCTGCTTGCATGTCTCTGCTTAAATGATCTGCTTCATTCATCATTTGCCATACGCTGTCAGACGCTATAGATGGCGAATGCAAACAAATACCAAAAAGGCCCCCAAAAATGAAATGGAAGGAAAACTGACATGAATGAGTCACTTCTTCCTTTTTAAAGACACCATGAAATCCATTTAAATGCATTTAGTCTATCTGAAGCTATCAATATACTAGTGTGCTGCTAAAAGTTGACAAAAATATTTCAAAAAATTCTGTAATCTAAGGAAATGCACTAAAAATATTAAAATGTATTACATATATATATATATATATATATAAAAATTAAAGTTAATATTACAAGTATTGTATTTTAGAATAAGAATATTTTTAAATGACATATGTAATATTGTATTAAACAGAATCAGAATTCAGAAACATAACATAATCAGAGTAACTATTAATTTTGAACAGTAATATTTAATATTAATTATTGATTAAAATAAAATATCAATAAAATGTTTACAATTATTTTAACATTCTCAATTCTGGAATGAGAATATTTTTAAATAAGATCAATAAATAAGATTTTAAGATTAATAGAATGACAAAGTATAAAGGGGGGAAACGGCATTAAAATAGTAAACATACAATAGTAAATAGGTCAAAAGGCTATAATTTAGAACTAAACAATTTTTTTTTTTATTGCAGGGTACATATAAAGTTCGGTTACACTTTATTTTAAGGTGTCCTTGTTACAGTGTAATTAGTAATTATCCATTTAAGTACTGAGTAATATTAATTAACTACATGTACTTATTATATGGTTAGGGTTAGGATTAGGGTTACTTGCATGTAATTATGTATAATTAATTGTTATTATAATAGTAAGTACAAGTAACGTGTAACAAGGACACCTTAAAATAAAGTGCTATATAAAGTTCTACTATTAGTAAAACTTTATGAATTCATTTTTTAAATCTGTTACATTGAATAAATGAGCTCAGTCTGTCCAACTCCTATATAGTTTAGTCACATTTTTTAAGTTATACAAAAGACCAGTCTAACATATTGTTTTCTTGTTGACCAGCATGTCAACCTCTCTGATCTTCACAACAACAAAACAAAGTTCTGAACAGCCACACAATACTTCAGACATGAAAGAGAGAGAAGGAGAGGGTGTGGGTGGCGGAGAGGGTAGAGGTCGGTCAGAAAGTGGTACTTTTATACACGTTCAAAGAATTCATCTCTCTGTTTCTTTCTTTCCAATATAATCCAAAGACATTCCTTTTGCTTTGCCCAAGTGCAAACCAGCCCAAAATAGAAGGGGAGTGTGCCATATATTGCTTCTGAACTCTTTAGAAAGAGCCATGGAATATAAACAAATGAATTATTTAAAATGACAGAGAAAGTAAACATTTTGGATTAATGAATTTTGAAGAGTGACTGCAACCACCCAGAGGAAAATATTATGGCTCATCAGTCATATCTCATGATGTCACGGTCAAGGTGTGTGGAGGCAGGCAGGATGACGAGGACGACAAGGATTCCAATAAAGATATTTAATGTAGACACAACAAGGCAGATTCAGGAAGATGAGACACACACACACTCAGGGTAACATTCATAACCGACAACCAAAGCTGAGACAGACAGGAACTAATAAGGGTGGGTAATCAGTGGCAGACAGGTGAGCACAATGAGGGTAATTAACTAATGATTGTACGGGCTAAACCAACAAAAGGGGAAGAAACCACAACAACAAACAGTCCACAGGGGTGTTACATTAATCCCCCCTCCCGGAAGGTGCGTCCTCGCACCGTAGAAACAGAGGGAGGGGCGGAGGGGGACTAGGAGGACAACGCAGAGGATGTGAGATGGTGACAGGGGAAGGCAAAGGGCTGGCAGGCAGAGCAGACAGGTGGAGGTTCTGGCAGAGGACGGACTTCCAGGAGTTTGGTCCTGAATTCCCTCCATAGTCCGCTCACCCTCAGCCATGATGCAGGGGGCGGAGCTCCTCTCCACACTCACACCGTCCACGGCTTGCTCCCTCGTGGTGGGCACCGTCACCGGCTCTCGCACCTGGTCTGACGTGTTGGGCTCAATATCCGAGCGTGTGGTGGCGTTAAGTCCAACTCTATAGAAGGTACAGAGGCAGTTGTCCGGGTAGTGCGTGAGGTGGGCCAGGGACAGAAAGTCGTTTGTGTGGTCCTCAAGAGAGCATTCCCCCTGCTCCAGCAGGAGGATTTCAAATGCGGGGTAATCCATAATAAAAAATAAAAACTGACAAAAACCGGAAAAACAAATGAGGGGAACGACGACGCTATACTTGCTTTGGGTCGGTTATTCTGTCACGGTCAAGGTGTGTGGAGGCAGGCAGGAAGACAAGGATTCAAATAAGGATATTTAATGTAGAGACAACAAGGCAGATACGGGTAGATGAAACACACACTCAGGGTAACATTCACAATAACCGACCATACTAGAAAACAAGAGACAGGAACTTATAGGGCAGATAACGAGGGGCAGACAGGTGAGCACAATGAGGATAATTAATGATTAGTACGGGCTACACCAACACGAAGGGAAGAAACCACAACAAACAGTCCACAGGGGCGTTACAGTACTCCCCCCCTCCCGGAAGGTGCGTCCTCGCACCGTAGAAACAGAGGGAGGGGCGGAGGGGGACTAGGAGGAGGATCGTCCAACGGCGGCGGAGCAGGTGGTGGAGGAGCCCGAGGCGGAGATTCGGGAGGCCATGG
>NW_015555804.1:386391-402854 GCF_001515605.1 Sinocyclocheilus anshuiensis | reverse complement strand
CGTGCAGTACACATGCAAACCGCTAGTCAGCAGTGTCCACGGGCATGTTGCTGGTGTAACCCGCAGTACCACGGCAAAAGCCGAAGAAGAAGTGGCTCGTTGGAGAAGCATTATAGCCGTGACGGCAGCATATAAATATCAAATCATTAAATCATTATTTAAAACTACAAAAAGGGCAGGCAGGATGACGAGGACTACAAGGATTCAAATAAGGATATTTAATGTAGAGACAACAAGGCAGATTCGGGTAGATGAGACACACACACTCGGGGTAACATTCACAATAACCGACAAACTCAAATCTCAGAGACAGGAACAGATATAGTGCAGATAATGAGGGGCAGACAGGTGAGCACAATGAGGTGATTAACTAATGATTATACGGGCTAAACCAACAAAAGGGGAAGAAACCACAACAAACAGTCCACAGGGGTGTTACACATGAGTTCTCACTTAAAATGAAACAACTGTTGACATACAATAAGAGAACAGAGACATTAAATTAATGTGATTAACATCAGATAATTTGGTATTTGGAGGAATTTAAAGAGCATTTTTGTGTTTTCGGAGTTTTGATTGCAGAATTTGGTATTACTGCAAATCTGAGTTGTGACATGTGACATCACTATTTCGAGCCTAAAAAAAGAAGAAAAAAAAAGGGAAGAAAGAAAAAAAAATGCAAAATCTTGCAAAAAGTTTGTTTACCAGGTCTTCTGAAGCCAATGCACAAACCATTCTGAATGATTTGTTCACAACTGATTCAGTTCTTGAGTTCAAATTGCCGACTCAGCGATCACAGCTTACTGGAAATGAAGATTAAATGTGAATCACGACTTACATTTGATCCGTAATCTCTAGCATCCGCTAACTTTCATACACATGTTCATGAGAGAGTGGCGTTTCAGTGGATGACGTAGGACGTAGGTGTAGCGCAAGCTCTAGCGAGAATATGCTAGTCTCTCAAGAACCAAGTTTTGTTCACAGCAAAGGAAAACCAGTCTCCTCTCGGCTTATATCAAAATCCTCCGACATATTTCTTTACAAATCCTCGCTTTGTACTTCGAATTTGTCACCGGTGTTTTGTTTTGCTCTCTCCTCTGCGCTTCCATGTTCATCACTTCTCACCGGAGCTTATGCTACACCTATGCCATCCACTGGAACGCAACTCTCTCGTAAACGTGTGTATGAGTTAGCGGAAGCTAGAGTTTACGGTTTATAATTTTTAAATATGGATTTTTTTCTTACACAAACACATCACTTCACTTCAGAGGCCTTTATGAACCCCCTGGAGCCGTGTGGAGTACTTTCTATGATGGATGGATGCACTCTATTTTACTTCAAAATATCAACACCCATTCACTGCCATTATAAAGCTTGGAAGAGCCAGGACATTTTTTAATATAACTCTGATTGTATTCGTCTGAAAGAAGAAAGCCTTATACACCTAGGATGGCTTGAGGTTGAGTAAATCATGGGGTAATTTTCATTTTTGGGTGAACTAACCCTTTATGTTTTTGGGTCTATCGATTTAAACTAAAGTCTTCAGTTGTGAAGATTCCCATTGCAGTCTAGGTGAAACAATTAAAAAGGCAAATCATACAGTCAAATCTCCATATAAACAGACACCCGTCTGAGATGCTTTGAATAAAACGGTAGAAACGCTCTCTGTCTCACCTGCTTTCTTCTTCCACCCACAATCTCTCACCACCAACATTGACGACATTCACTAATACTTTTAAGCTAATATTATGAATCAGCAAATGTAATTAATTATCAGTGACAGAAGACACAGGTGTGACAAGACCAAACACAAACCGTCCCAAAACAACCTGTCATCTACCCAGCCGTAGTCAAACACGTGCATGCAGAAATAGTGGCCCCGGCCCCCGCTCCCTCTCCCATCTGGGACATTAGATTTGTGTCAAGCTCCGAAGAATTAAAAGCATATATGGGGGTTGATCCAAAGGGCAGGAAATTGTTTTTTTTTGCTAAAGACCTGTTATTAAAATAGCAGCATGGAGTTGTGAGCTACAGATCGACTGCACACACTGCCCCGTCCTGCTTGCTTTGGGTGGCCTATCAATTATTTCTGCAAGGATACCCATCTCTACAGCAACCCCAGCCCTGCTGCCAGGCATTGTAGGAGATCAGGAAAGGTACTTTAACCAGGAACAGCAAGAAAAAAAGTGCACAGGTCATTGACAAGCTTGTTGCTTTGATAAAAAAAAAAAAAAACGTCTGTGTTGTGGTGGTGGCGACTATGGTTTTAAAAGTTGGGAAATGACATACAGTTACACTACTGTTCAAAAGTTTGGGGTTGGTAGGATTTCTAATATTTTTGAAAGATCTTATGCTCACAAAGGCTGCATTTATCTAATCAAAAATACAGCAAAAACAGTAAATGTAAAATATTATTACAATTTAAAATAGCTGTTTTTTATGTGAATATATTTAAAAATGTAATTTATTCTTTTAATGGCAAAGCTGAATTTTCAGCAGCCATTACTCCAGTCTTCAGTGTCACACGATCCTTCAGACTAATATACTGATTTCTTATGATTATCAATGTTGAAAACAGTTGTGCTGCTTAGTATTTTTGTGGAAACCATAATACCTTTTTTCAGGATTCTTTGATGAATAGAAAGTTCAAAAGAAGAGTAATTATTTGAAACAGAAATGTTTGGTAACATTATAAATGTCTTTACTGTCACTTTTAATCAATTTAATGCTGAATAAAATGCAGTTTCTTTTTAAAAAATCTTACTGACTTTAAACTTTCGAACAGTAGTGTATTCAAATAAAGTAATACAGACAAAGCTGTGACAGTGTGCAAAATTTTGAACTTGTCAGTAGCAAAGAGCAAGGAAGATGTTTCTTGACACACATGTACCAAAACTGAGAACAATCACAGTCCTCATAAACTGTTATAGAATGCACAAATTACACCCTAAAATGTGGATCAAATGGTCAAAGGTGTAATTTTTGAGTATACTGTGTAAATAGGCAATAGGACAATCATTATCTTAGACATTTGCTCCAAAAATCCAATCCTTAATCACTGCATTCTTTTTTTTTTTTTCAATAAAATAAATATACATTAGAAACAAAACAGCTGCAAGATATTAACACTATTAAATTTCACGTTTAATCGTTATCTACAATTTGTTTTTATTTTCTAACCACAACTGTTTGTATTAATTTCAAAAAATATTTTGTATATAATGTATTAAACATTTATTTTTAATTCTAATACTTTTAAAAATCAATGTAAGATCAGTAAAGTGGTGTCACCACACACCTTTCTCTTTCACACTCTGGCACTCACACAAAAACAGTCCCACGTGGCAAAGTAACTTTCCACCTCATAAATCCTCAAACAAAGAAAATTCCTCCTCTCTACCTCAGAGTGTCGGAGCCGGGCTGCAGAATTCCCTGGCAAAAACCTGATCCTGGGACAGCCAGCGAGAGGCCGCTAAAGTTTGGCTGGGTGGCAGGCAGCTTCATGAGTAAAGCTCACTGCACTCCTTCCCTCGCTCTGCCTTTCACTGCTCTGAGAGAGAGACCGATTCTCCCCAAACACACACACACACGCACACGCACACGCACACACACATACACACAAACCCAGCAGCCAACCACAAGCTGAGGGGAGCAGCTTTACCAACCGAGGGAATGGTAATCTGATCACAAAGGAGTCTTTAAACCCGGCAGAACTTCAAAAGGAGATGGGTGTTGACTCTATAAACTGGTCTCAGAACAGAGCTGGATTAGAAAGAATGTCAAGATGTTAATTAAGTTGAATTATTCATGTGTAATGAGCTAAAGCTTCAAAGCAAATTGGGTTTTCAAGTGGTCGAAAAACCTGCTAACATCAAGTGTTTATAGTTCACAGATCAACCTAAAGCATCAGCTTTGTGTCAGAAGTTTCTCCTTAGTAAAATAAACACAAACAACTGATCTATTAAATTAATGTGAATAGAAGTGCTCAGCAAATGTATTTTAATGGCCAATGCTAATAGAAATATATCTAAGGACCATATAATACTGTATATGTGAAAATATGGAACAAAACATAATGGTATTTAAAAAAAACAAAATGTCCGTACAATGTTGTTTTGTTGTGGGTCCTGTAGCTAATGTTACATAATGATTACAAAATTTGTCTAATTTTTAAAAAGGTTTTTATTTAATGAAAAATTTGCCTTATTAATTGAACTATTATTTATAAGCTTTTTTTTCTCCTTCTTGGGCCTGAAATGGAAGAATTTTGGTCAATATTGATAATTAAACAATATTTTGCTAAATGTGCTTTTGTGTTGAAACCTTGTCTGGTTTAGGCCTGGTCATGGATAAATAATGATGACAATAAAACCACCAGTAGGTGGCAGCAAGCCCTTGTTTTGATAAATGATTTATTGAATCGTTCAAATCAAACGCCTCGTTCAAAACGGCTGATTCAATTAGAAACGTAACAAGCCTGCGTCCCAATGTGCATACTATCCATCCTAAATTCTGTGATATTAGTCATTTTCAATTCTATTTAGGGCAGACAGGCTGGATAGTATGCACATTGGGACGCAGGGAAAGTGTCCATCTGAATGGGCCGTTGAATCACTGGCTCACTTGATTCGTTCAAAAACTGATTCATTCAAGGAACTAAACACCGTGTTACTATGCACTAAATACTATGTTTTATAAAATTAATAGCACATTTGTGCTCGTGCATGTAGGCCTACTGATATTCAGAAAAGTACATTGCTTGTGCAATGAATATAAAGACATAAAAACTCATACATGGGTTATTTTTTCTTTAATTGCTTGAATTATAAGGTTATTTTACTTGTATTCTAATAGGCTTCATCGCGCAGTGAATGCTTTTGGACTCTCAAGACGTGTTTTTGTTTGGTTTGGTCGATGACTCGATAATGTCAGCTCTCCTATCATCTCTCAATCCCTCACAGTTACACATACAGCACAATAACATTATGTCAGGGGAATGTTTTTAAACTATAATGAAAGAAAAATCATACCTTTTCTGTTGTCTTCTTTTGAAAGAAATTCAAAAGTTGCGCTTGAACCATTTTGCACGAAAAATTACGAAAACGTGTTTCCGCATGTGCGCGGCTTGTTACAGAACCGAGTTCTGATTGGCCAATCGCAGTTATTCATGAATTATCTTAAGTAGATCATTTTAACATTTCATTTGCATAAGTTTTACATAATACACATTATTAATCCAAAGGGGATGGTAAGGGGGGATGGTGGTTTTACTGAGGGGATGCTTTTTGTCATTTTTTTCAACCAGGGGGATGCCACCCCCCTGCATCCCCCCTCAATTCAAGCCCTGATTATAGTACTTACTGATATTTTGAATAAGCATTTATTTTTATATTTTCAATTTTCTTTTTAATTTTTGAGTTTTAGTAACTTTGCTATGTGCATTTGTCATTTAATTTTTTTTTAATTATATCTATACAGCTTTAATTTATTTTTAGATTTCAGTTTTACTAATTTTCATACTTAAACTTATTTCAGTTAGTTGAAAAGGCAACATTTTAATGTTCATTTAAGTTTTTTAAAAGTTTGTCCAATTACATATGTTTATATTTTATTTCTGCTTTATTTCGATTACAGAAGATGATGTTTAAAGGGGTCATATGATGCTGCTAAAAAGAACATTATTTGGTGTATTTGGTGTAATGAAATGTGTTTATGCGGTTTAAAGTTAAAAAAACACATTATTTTCCACATACTGTACATTATTGTTTCTCCTCTATGCCCCGCCTTTTTGAAACGCGACGATTTTTACAAAGCTCATCGGTCTGCGTTTTAGGTAGGTGTGGCTGACTCTGAACTTTTATAAAGAATATCTCTTTGGATTTGAGACTTTAGTCTTTGCAACTTTACAGATCTTCTTTATGCACCAAGAGCTTGTAACACTCCAAAGAGAAAGGAAAAATTTAAATCGCACCATATGACCCCTTTAACAGTTTTAGCTAGCAATAACAAAATGAACAACATGTTGAAGAAATAAGCAAACATGTTTCTGAAAGTTTGTCTATCCTCTCAGCAGGACAGGTTTGACAGTCACCATCTTCACATGAGTTAGATCTGGACATCTGTGTTGCGTCGTAAATGCCAGGTGACCTTACAGGTTTAAGGCAAGGCAAGTTCCTACATGAAACGTGTTTGTGTGTAAGTAATAAGTGTGTGTGCACGTGTGTATGTGTAGGTCTGTGAAGGACTAATCTTCTTAAGCATACCAACTTCTGTGATAAGTTATGGCTTAAGTGTGTTTTTACAGCTTGGAAGCACAGTCCACCGTGATACGAGTGTGGGAATCCATTTTTGCTTTACAGTTCTGTCTGTCTGGGGTTTAGCGTACAGCTAGCTTGTGGCTAAAGTTACGTAAAGTCAGTAAGTGACTAACCTACAGACTTCACCAAACCTGGCCAATTAGTTCATTCCACAATGCTTCACGTTCTCATGCCCTGTTGTTTACAGAAGTTTTTTAAGGGTCACATCCCATAGTTAAAGATCAAGCTGCCTTAATCCTTAGTAGACGATCCTGCTAACTGACATAAGATGCAATTTTGTTGCGTTTACCAAAACAGCAAACGGTGTTTTTGGCCTCAAACACTGGCACAAAACTTTATGGGCAAACAAGGCCTTATATATGTAGCGTCTGAGATGTTTTTGTATACACAAATTCATAAAAACAGAGGTAGCCGCTAGTCTTGTAAGCGTTAAAACCATTGAAAGTGCAAATAGATGTCTAAAAATCTTCAGGAATGTATATATACAGCGTGACCAGAGGTTTCTGTCTTCATAGAGCAGTTTTGAGTGTGTGACTTTGTAAAATAACACAGTGGCAGAAAGAAAGAGAGAGAGAGATTCCAGCCCTTGTTCCCAAACCTTTGCCGCCAGACGTTTGTAATGATAGAGCTGCTAGTGAGCGTGAGGAATTCAGAGTAGTTCTTTCACATTCTCTCTCTCCTTCATCTTCTTCAACATGATTTAAACAAACAAATATCACAAAGACGACAACTTTTCAGGTCTCACACATTGGTTGTTGTGTTAGTGTTGGTTTTCCAGGGAACCACAGAGCATGATTTGCATTGTTTTGAATAAGGAAAAAATGGTTAAACGTACAAAGCAAATATAGGCACCTTACCACAACACACTAGACTTGCATTTCCTACAGAAAGGTGCTTGAAACGCAATGTGTGATAAAAACCAATCACAATACAGTATACTACAACACCATTATTGTAAATATTTACATTGAAAGTAACACTTCTTTTTTTAAATATATTTTTAAACGGAATTTAATCTGGTGATGGCAAAGCTGAATTTTCCGCAGCCATTTCTCCAGTCTTCAGTGTCACATGATCCTTCAGAAATCATTCTAATTTGATGCTCAAGAAACATATTATTATTATCTATGTTATCTATGAAAACAGTTGTGCTGCTTAATACTTTTATAGAAACTTTGAAACTTTTTTTTCAGGATTCTCTGATTAAAGAAACTCTCTGAAACTTCAAAAGAACAGCATTTATTTGAAATAGAATTATTTAGTAACATTATAAATGGTTTGCTGTCTCTTTTGGATGCTAGTGTATTTACACTGAGATTAAACATAAGTAATATGCTATTTGTATTAAGTGTAAATTGCATGACTAATAGTGGGCAGAGTTACTGACAATAGCCTTTGCAAACAACAAGGTTGGAGGGAAAAAAGTGTGTAGAAAAAGTAGTACAGTTCTCACTTCATAAATATGGCAAAAAAATCATTTACATAAGATAAATACAGTCAAAGAAGAGCTTCATTGTAGCTAAAATGGGTCTGTTGGCGCCACCAGGACACTGACTATTTCTCTATTGTTCTCTTTCCTTCCTGTGTTTCCATCCCACTATTTTTGCTTCTGTGTTCTTTTGTTGCAAATACACATGCCACACTGAAACAACACAAACTCTCTATTTTTCTCGCTTTTTTCTGTCTCTGACTTCCACTCACACAGAATACACACAGCGACAATGCATGCTGGTAGACAAAAACTGTACATTTTGCACAGAATAAAATCTCCTATGAAATAACTTCACAAAAACAAAATAAATAAGATCATCATAACATAGACTGTACATACTATAGTTTGTTAAGCTACAAGTTAATAATTTTAGTAAAACTACAGTTAAGTTTCCCTTTTCAAGTATTAGCTAAACTGAGATAGATAGATAGATAGATAGATAGATAGATAGATAGATAGATAGATAGACAGATAGATAGATTATTTTGAAAACAACTTTGCTACTGTCCTGCTACTGAAAAATGCTACTTAAATGAGTATCATTGCTACTTTTAGTCAGTTACTCCCCATCACTGCATACAGAATCCATTTATATGACTAATTCTTCCTCCCTCTCTCTCACACACACACAGGGTAGTATGGGGGATGGGGATCCCGTGTGTTGATGGATATCCTCCTCCCTCTGTCTTTCAGTCTCTCTGTTTCTTTTCTTTTCTGTCCCTCCATCTCCTACGTCCTGTTCTCCGACCACATTTGCATGTGAATAAGCCACTGGGTGTGATGGCCGTGCCGAGTGATTAAGATCATTGTCTCAAGCATCCATTTAGCACTGTTGAAGGTGCGATTCCTCCCCACAAAAACAATCACATTGTCCACGTGAACAATTTCAGAATCTACCAAGCTACAAAACTTCTCTCGTTCAAAAAAAGTCATGCAGACGAGCCAAGACTGATGTTGCCAATTGAAAGAAAAATCACAAATGGTATCTTTTAATATCTCACTTGATTTTCTAAGATGAGTTTGAGATGTTTTTCTGGAAGAAAGATCTCACATGTCTCCTCTAGAGTTTAGAGAAATCTCAACATCACAAAATAATTCTAGGAAGGAATATGGGAAAAGAAACAATTTGAGAGAAAGTTGAGACCCAAATAAAACACAGCTCAGTATACTTATGAGTTCTCAGAGTTTTCATTTAAAGAAATAGATCACCCAAAATGAAAAACTGCTAAACATTTACTCACCCTTAGGCCATCCATCCAAGATGTAGTTAAGTTATTTTCTTTATTGTAGCAGATTTGGAGAAATTTAGCATTATATCAGTTGCTCACCAATGAATCCTCAGCAGTGAATGGGTGCCGTCAGAATGAGGGTTCTAACAGCTGATAAAAACATCATAATAATCCACATGTAATCCACATGACTCCAGTCCATCAATTCACATCTTGTGAAGTGAAAAGTTGCATGTTTGTAATAAACAAATCCATAAGTAAGATGTTTTTAACTTCAAACCAGTGGCTAAAATATGAGTCCTCTATCCAAAATGTTACTTTCTCCAGTAAAAAAAGTTGTCTTGTCTGAATCAGGAGAGAAATATGCACAGATCAAGCAACATTTACAATTGAAAACAGTCCAAAACAGATCTAAACAAGTATGTCAGTGGATTTTGGTGTGTAACAACAGGGGACTGGAGAAAGCATTATTTTACTGGAGAAAGCATTTTTTTTTTTAAAGCTGTTTGGACTTTCATTCTGACTGCACCCATTGGTGAGCAAGTGATGTAATACTAAATTTCTCCAAATCTGTTCAGATGAAGAAACAAACTACATCTTGATTGGCCTGAGGGTTTTGAGCAATTTTTCATTTTTGGGTGAACTATTCCTTTAAGAACAAGCAACTTTTACTTAATTTCAATGGTACCATCCAGAAACTTGCGTCTCCATCGGATGAGAAACCACTGAGCATTGGTTGCCAGTCATGCATTGTATGTATAGACTGCGGTAAAGGAAGTAGCTGTTTCCTCCGATGTCAGATAAGAGTTCTCTCTTTTTCATGTCCCATCCATTTAACTATTTGGAGAGCGGTTCGCACTGCTGTGATTACAAAGCCCCCCTCAGAGCCCATGTTCACCTGTCCTAAACCACAGAGGAAGCAGTTCTCTCTTCATATCGCTTTCTCCATCAATACCAGACGTGTCAAGGGCAAATGGACGGATGTTCTTTTGCATCCTTTATTCACACTGAAACAACAAATAAACCCGAAATATTATGTTTCCAAATGTCTTGCCTCAACACGACAATAAAAAAATAATTGCACGGGTGGCAGCTTAAGCAGCTTAAAAGCGAAGAAAGCTTCACATGCTGTCATTGAGTCTGTCCTGAGGGCTTAAGGTGAAAGAACCAGACTTGCACTCATTGCAGTTTTGGCGATGGATGGGGTTAATGACTAAGCATAACAGATGACAATAGACCGAGGCCGCTTCTCCCTTTGTGCTGGAATTCTGCTGGCAGACTTAAATGACTGTCTGGGTTTCATTCACTCATGTTACAAACTTACCAATAATAGACCAGCAAGTTTCAATGGCTATTTGCAAATGTAAATGTGAAATATGACAAATTTAGGCCTGTCATAAATAATGTGTTAATACATGCAATTACTTGATGTTGCTAGAACATTAACCCTATTTATTTTCTAAATGCATATTTATTATAGATTTATAGATTTTTATAGGTTGTAAACAATTGATCTGTGCATGTTTTTTTTTTTTAAATGTTTGACCTCATAATGGTGATGTATACAGCTCTTCTCCAATCATTTAGTCCGTTCAATCCCCACTTCTGCAAGCTCACAATCATCTATCTAATATAAAATAAAATCTATCATTATAAAATAAACTCACAACAAAAACAAAACAAAAGTAAAATTAAAATCTGATATAACAAACAGCTATGTTAACACTTGATCAGAAGTGTTCAAGAGCAGCCAAAATAAATCGGATATAGTTACTGGGCACACACAACTATAATAAATGCACACACACTTACACACAAATACAAAAACACTTCAGCTGTCATCCTCAATAGCATGCTTACTTTACCGCCTCGTATGAGCCTTAGATCAGTCTGTCATGTCCAAAGTGATCAGTCTCAAGTAATCAGTCTCGGTCTCTCGTCATCCATATCTATCTGGCACTGTACAGTTACAGCTGATCACAGGGACACATATCAGATCCCTGTGAACCAGACACATCGGCACTATCAAAGATCCTAATCAGTCTCAGCCATAACACTATTGCCACTGCGCTCTTACTGCCGAGTGTGGTGCGTGTGTGGTGAGGGGCCGGGGGTGCGAGAGAAGCGTGAAAGTGGAGAGAGATTTTTTTTCAGCCCTCCCATGCACTTAATGACTGTACCTGCTGGGCTATCATGAATAATAACGCTTGTTGGCAAGAAGGCAAGTTGCCAGCTCATCTCTCTTTTTCTGTCTTTCTCCTGGTGGAGAGCACATTTGTGTAGACTGAGGGTCTTGTAGCCCCGCAGACTTCCAGTCAAATCCTACAGGCAGAAATATTCATTTATCAACAGCCAAATAACACTGGCAGACACGGACACAACACAAAACTGCTTTCTAAAGAAATCAGCACAAGACTCAATTATTTTGACACCTAAAAACAATGAGAGGAAAAGAAAAGTAGCACATTTAATTCCATGTAAAACGCCTTTGGAAAAATATTCTAAGGTTGCAATGTAAGTCATAAATCAAATCCTGCTTAAAGGGGACATATCATTTTTCTTGCTCTTATGTAATACATAGGCCTACTCACACGCAAAGCTCCCTCCTCAGTACATCTTAGCTACAAAAATCTCATTCAGAAATCATAATGGTATTGTCTAGGGATTCACAAAATATATTTGTGATGATTTTAATGTGTAATATACTGAATAGGCACAATACATTTCAGATGATTTAGTTCTGCAAGTAGCTAAATTAATTTCTGTGAATCAGTTCAAACTGCTTTTGTCATCTCTCCAAAAAGTGTCTGTCTGCCATTTTCCATACATTAAAATGTTTCTGTAAAATATATACAGATAAACACTGCTGTTTATTTTACTGGTCTATAGAAATGTTTTTTTGTTTTTAATTCTTCCTCATCTTCATTTGGTGTTTTCTTTTAGACTAGATTTTTTTTCTGTACTTTGCATTGAATATAAATATTTAGGTGAAATGCCTAAATGAAAGATTTAGATTTTGTTGCTATTGTTTGGTATCTGTTGTTATGTTGTATTGTTTGACTATGTAAAAAAAACGCATGTTGAAACCCACCGAAACAGAATTTCCTCAAGGGGATAATAAAAGGTACTACTACTACTACTACTACTACTACTT
Source organism: Sinocyclocheilus anshuiensis (assembly GCF_001515605.1). Taxonomy (NCBI): domain Eukaryota; kingdom Metazoa; phylum Chordata; class Actinopteri; order Cypriniformes; family Cyprinidae; genus Sinocyclocheilus; species Sinocyclocheilus anshuiensis. The sequence goes on along the minus strand of NW_015555804.1, from coordinate 390,662 downwards.
AAATATTAAAATATTAAATATTTTAGTTTGACATCACAACCACGACACAATTAACAAATAATCTACAAATGAACACATATTCAGTATTCAGCAACTTAAAGTGTAAAGTATGCTGGAAGACAGAGGTTAGACAATCATAACATACAGGTTATTTACATACAGAAGTCCTCGAAGAACAGTAATGTAAACTGATCTGACTAAATGCCTCACACCAAAGGCATTCATATGCATTGAATAGAAGGACAGAAACCAACTGACCCACAGATGAGAGAGTGCAATATGGCACATTTCCTCTGTGTGTGGGTGTGGATTTGACCAGGTCTCTGCTTTCAGTCCAGACTTGGTCCCTAAGCCCCTTTCTTCAGGGCGAGACGCCCCGATCCCATTTCAGAGCCGTGTTTGAACTACCTTGGCCAAATTACACAGTCAAACACAATGTAGCAGTCATCACGGACCTGAAAAACGGACATCCCTCCACCGGCAGGAAAACTACACGGGGATTCAGACACCACATGCTTGAGACGACTGTCATTTTTGAGGGTGTGTCTGTATTTCTATGCAAAAGTATATACAAAGGAGGCGGTCCTATTTCCTTTAATGCAAAAAAAGGTTTGACATATACAATATGTATATATGCAAGCAGATCAATAGACCTCAAATGGGACCAGTTACAGTGGGTATAGAAATGAATCACCCCCTGGTTTACCTTCCATTTTTTCATTTTAAAAGTGAATTTAGGCATATTAAAAGTGAAATTTGTAATGTACATTATGAAAATTAACATTCATTTTGAAATTTCAATACTTTTAAAAGTATTGTTAAATGTCTGGAGTTTTTTTTAAGATGAATTTTAAGTGAGCATTTGATGACGGCTAATGTAATCTAAATGTAAAAATGATAATTAAATATCCAATCTTGACCAATACATTAAATTACTTTAAAAAAATTAAAAAAATATTTTATGTATTAATAGTAAATGTACTCAAAAGGAATAAAATAAATAAATTAAAATAAAATACATAAAAATTAAATAATTGTTAATAAATATTTGTTTATAATTTATAAAAAAAAGAATTAAATTACAGACACTAATATTGGCCAATAACCAATATGGTACCGATATAATGTGTATCCCTAGTTAAACTAATCATATCAAAATATCTAGGAAATTTAATTTATTATCTGCAAGACAAATCTAGTCAAAGCAAAACAGGATAAACCCTGATGGTTCGTCTGAAACATCAGCTGAAACGGATCACCAGACCATCAAAGCGAGAGCTTGGCTTGTGATCTGATCACAGCAGTCTTGACCAAATTTACAGTACAGTACAAATGAATCAAAATAATCTTATACAGCATCCACACCATCCAACTCCAAAACCATCATGGCTCCCTTCTCGATGGAATTGAAGTGGCTCTTTTAGAAGGATGCATCACTAAAGTCCGCACCGCCTCATCTTTCTTCACCGACTTGGACTTTGTTTTGGCAGATTTGATGACAAAGCAAGTCAAAATAACGTAAGCGAAAACACCTAAGTCTTTTTTACACCGTTGGAGAAAGAATCCACTAAATTATACATGACATCAAGCATTTCCAGTAAGAAAGAAGACAGGAAAGGAATTCCCATTGGATTCTCACCATTCCTGCCCCCGAGCAACATTTCACGAGGTCTTAGATCATCCCTCCTTCATCTGTATCAATCTGGGCACTAAGATGATATCTTGACAGGTATTGGGCACAGAATCCTGCAAAAACACCTGGCTGGGCTCAAGAAAATGACCTTATTTGGAGAACAGTGGATCTTACAAACCTTGTCTGTAGGTCATCTGTCTGGCTTTCCTTATTTTCTGCCAACATTTTGATCGACTGCCATTTTATCTGTGAGATGTTCTGCACTGACTTCATCAAGGATATAGGCAAGTTTAGTCTTCATGAGTCAGAGTTTTAATTATAGACTAAGTCTGGTCGACTTTGCAGGACAGGACTCTCAGAGGTCACTTTTGAAAGCAACATTTGAAGGGATAGTTCACCCAAAAATGTCCTCATATTGTTCCAAACCACTTTTTATGCCACCTTGGTTACGGAAGTATTTTTCCCATTCATTTTTCCCATAGGGTTTTTTTTAAAGTCTTTATCTGTGAGATGTTCTGCACTGACTTCATCAAGGATATAGGCAAGTTTAGTCTTCATGAGTCAGAGTTTTAATTATAGACTAAGTCTGGTCGACTTTGCAGGAACTCTCTCTCAGAGTTCACTTTTGAAAGCAACATTTGAAGGGATAGTTCACCCAAAAATGTCCTCATATTGTTTCAAACCACTTTTTATGCCACCTTGGTTACGGAAGTATTTTTCCCATTCATTTTTCCCATAGGGTTTTTTTAAAGTCTTGGAAAGTGGAAAGCCATTAACCAAAGCAACCAGCTATGAGGTGAACCACAACATTACAAACTTTGATTTGAATCAAAATGTAATGTAGTTTTTCACCAGGAATCCCACTGTTAAACATGATCATTTAAAAAATAAGTTGAAATAATTCAGGCTGATGGCTTCAACAAAACCATATACCATCGATTAACAATCTTGTAGCTCACAGTTGGTCTGTTTTTAAAGATTTATAAGTTATCTTAAACTATAAATTCTCTATGGAAAAAATAAGTGGGATTTTTAATCCAGAACCCGGCAACATGGGACTCCATTGACTTTCATTGTATGGACATTTTTCAAAACATTTTCTTTCACGCTCTACAGAATGAAAAAAGTCATATTTATGCCAAGCGATTGCTTATGAACTTGAGTTGATGAATTATGACAATGTCTACTTTATGACCTTTATATGGTGTTTTAATCAGTTGTAAAAATGCCTATTTTATCTCTCATCTGAAGGATCAGCCCGCAATAGTATAGACATTTCAAAATAAGAGTCAAAATAAAATAAGAGTATTTTGTGCTTGTTTATAATTAAGTCACACGTTAAGTTTTCTTTGTTTTTTTTTTTTTTGGGCATTATTGGCATTTTGGTATAAAATAAATTGTTTTTAATTTAATTTCCATTTAATTTAAAGTAAACTATTGTAATTTCTGGCTGGGATGCTTCCCCACAGTAAGAAAAGTCAAAGAATATTATTTGACACATATTATTCAATATATACAGTAGATTTGCTCACAGCTCACAGCTCATGAGACATGAGACGTTTTTAACAATAAATATGTCGACTGCTGTCAGTTCAGAGTGTGTTTAGTAAAAAACACAGACAGTTTTACATGTTCACACAGATTGTTGTTGCGTTTGAGAAGACAAAGCGCAAATGGCGAGGGATGTGGGACGTTAAACAGCCGCAGGGCCTGCAGGCACACCGAACGTGAGAACACACGCATAAAGAAGTGGATGTATGTCTAAACAGATCCATTAGCAGTTGCCTTTGGCACTGACGAAGACAATGACCACTCTCTTCCTTTGTGAGGAAACAAAAGTAACTCATAGCCCATAAAGTAGCCCATCTGAAACGCTTTGTAGCCCATCTGAAACGGTTTGACTACCGAACAGTCTGTGAGGATCAACAACATGCAGGACTACTGATCATCAGAATCAAAAAACATTACAAATGAGAGTCTACAAGGTGAGTTAGTGCAGGTAACGCAAAGGTGAAAGGTTAAGTCCTACCTATCAGTGTCATCTTGACTCTTGGGATTAAAGTGGTGAATGGTCCCTCTCACGCTGTTCATTCCATCTGAGACCCGGTTTACTCTCCTGGAGTACAGGTTGAGACCTCCGTCCGTCATGTATCTGCAGACACACGCACACACACAGATGCTAGTTCAGCATACAAGATACAAACAAGACGCAATTGTAAGTCTAACACGGTGTCGTTTCTGTAAATGGAGCATAAACAGGCTGTCTTGTGAAACGCTACAGTTAAATACATAGCGAGACGCATTAACAAAATTAAATATTTTACATGATGATGCCGCCGTTTGATGTTCTATGATCTATAATTGTCCGGCTCCTTTGACGGCATGTTGTGTCTGCACGTTCACATTCATAACAAATGAATTCAGTTATGTCTACAAACAGAGTAAAGACAAACGTTTGTCAATGTCTCAAGAAATCAGCCCACAGGAAAAACCTGTTTCTCTACCTAAGTAGAGAAGTGTGATAATTTTAGAACATCTTGCCATGGGTTGTACAGGAAAGACTTTTTATTTGATGTATTTACATAAATAACATACATACATATACAGACACACACACACACACACACACATACACATA
>NW_015555804.1:385226-385806 GCF_001515605.1 Sinocyclocheilus anshuiensis | reverse complement strand
TACATACATACATACATACATATATACATATATATATATATATATTGTAAATTCCTTAAAGCCAAGATATATCGTTAAAAGTATTTAAGAAATGTAAAACGTTTACATGGGTGAAAAAATAAATATACAAAATGTAAATTTTACAAATACAGTATATTTCACGAATAAATATATGAATATATGAAAAAAATACAAGAAATATATACAGTATATAATATATATATGCACACCACAAAAAAAATAAAATAAAATAAAATAAAAAATGATGCCCAAACAATAATGCTTGATAGGAAGTTCCAAATGAAACCTGCATAGTATAACTTAAACAATCAATATGAACTTTGCAAACTACAAGCTAGTTTAAATGAACCTCCTCATTACAAAAACCATTCAAATTAAAACGGGAGGATGCCGACATCTTACATCATCCTCCCGGAGCTGCTTCCGTGTACAACTGTTGGCGCAAGCTAGATTAAAGTGATTATTAAGTTTTGAATATGGTTATTTTTCTTACAAAAACACATGGATTCACTACAAGAGGCCTTTGTTCACCCCCCGCCCCCGGAGCCGTGTGAGGCAC
>NW_015555804.1:383394-384061 GCF_001515605.1 Sinocyclocheilus anshuiensis | reverse complement strand
CATATACACCTAGGATGCCTTGAGGGTGAGTAATTTATGGGCTAATTTTCATTTTTGGGTGAACTAACCATTTAAGCCAAAGCAGCTATAAACTAGACATAGTGCCTCTTTAAATTTAACACCAATAATACCTTAACCAACATGCAAGTCAAAATATTCCCTCACCTCACCAAAGGTCACAAGCCAGGAGTGCGACCATTAAGAAAGTCTGGCTGGTTTCACATGACTGTGTCTGTTGACTGTTAAGGTGTGTTTATGTATTTGTGATCTTATTGTAAGTACCTATCCGTGTTCTTATTAGCCCTAAGGACACATTGCATTGAGAAGTGAGGAGAGAGAGAAAATAAGAGCGATTATGGGTTGGACTGCAGGCAGAAGTGGACAGGTGAGCTGTGTGGGACAGTGTGTCTTAACCTGAGGCACTAGGTGGATGGGTGTTTACTCTGTTGAGTTGTTTAAGCGGATGTTCTAAACAGGTTCTCAAAGGACAGTCATTTGCCCTCTGGCGACAAGTAATATGAACCAAACACTTAAAACTACTGCAGGGGGAGAGCAGCGCTGATAACAGGCTGATCCAATTCCAGATGAGCATGATGTTTCAGGTTAATATGATTTTTTAATACCAATTCTCACTTTTAACTAGTTGCTTATTAGCATGCATATTACT
>NW_015555804.1:375473-382593 GCF_001515605.1 Sinocyclocheilus anshuiensis | reverse complement strand
ATAAGGCTAGGTAAATCTGGGTATCATCAGCATAGCTGTGATAGGCAATTTGGTTCTTTCTCATTATTTGACTATTAGTACTTATAAAGCACATATTTATGCCCTTTTCTGCATGACCATATTCTAGATCCCTTAATCCTACCCTGTACCTAAATGTAACAACTACAATATACACATACTGTATATACATATACATACACAGTACTGTGTAAAAGTCTAAAGGCCATTAGTATTTTCTTAGTACTAATAGTACTTTCTTGAAGCATCTTGGAGATCTTTCCACAGTTCTTCAGGATTTAGTCTGCCTCAGTTTTTCTGTTTCTTCATGTAATCCCAGACAGACTCGATGATGGTGAGATCAGACCTCTGTATGGAGCACTGGCTGTTGTCAGACTCCGTGTGCATACAAACTAGTGCCATATGAATGGTTGAATCTCACAAACAAATGTCCTGGTCTCATTTCACCCTAAAATCAACCTAAAAATTATATATATATATATATATATATATGTATGTATGGGAATCGAACCCATGACCTTTTACGCTGCTAACGCAATGCTCTACCACTGAGCCACAGGAACATATATATACATATATATAACTTTTTTTAAACAGAAAAATGTTTCATCCTGTTTATTCTAATATAATTTAATAAATGTTTACATACAGTACGCTTACACTTTGTTTTTTAAATATAACATTCCTAAGCATTTTCCCAGTATCAGCTTTGTTGATTATAATGGGAGTGGGTTTAGTTATTAAGTTTGCAGATGGTGACGATGCATCCTTTAGCTTAATCTCTCATTTCCTGCTGTGAAGCAATCAGGTGACAGCGTTTCATCATCTGGGCTGCTGACTAACCTGCTGGGCAGGTGGGAAATTTCCCAACAGCACACGCTACACTAATGATTGAAGTAATTCAGCTCAGATAATTAAATAGTACATGAATCATCAGGTGTGATTCAGAGCAGAAAAATCAGAAGTCAGTAAATATGAATTTCACAATCATGTGGTTGCTTAATCATAATTTTCAAAACATCTATCAAAAGTTTAGCAACTTGTAGAGCAACAATATTAAATTTGTGTATTTTGTTTATTGTAAATCTGTAATAAAACTGTTTAGTAGATTTATGTGACCATTTAACATGTTGATTAAATTGACTGATTAGACGTTACTTTTTTTTAGCATATATCCTCTGTAACCTAACCTGTGGCAACTGTCTTGCCATGGTACATGAATTTGGTAAATAAACGATATAATTGTATGCATCAAAGCACCACCATCTGATACCATCACTGAACTATGGTACCAGCATTGTACTTTTTGTAGAGGTTATCTATGATTGTGAATAGTGTCTGTGTTTTAATGTTATGACTGGACAATATTTCCTATTCTTTAGTTCCCTGACAGGTGTGTTACTGGGAACAACGACTTCTGTTTAACATCGGTTACTATGCAACAGACCTTGTTAAGATTAGTTTAACCAGTTAAACACTCTGACCCAATGAGGTTATTCATTTGCCCTGACCTGGTAACCCACTGCAAGTCATTCAACATCAGTCTTGACAGACTTGCAGACAATGTAAATTTAGATAAGAAATCACTCCTGTTTTAAAGAACAAAAATATTTGTTTTTATCATTTTTCATCCAAATGTATCTATATTTCTATACTCTCTGTTAACATTACCAAGAGTGAATAGGCAAGGAAAAAATAAATAAAAATAGGCAGGGAAAAAAAAATTATAATAAAATAAAATACAATTTTACTGGTTCGTGTCCTACATGTTTTCTACAAATAGTTCATATTTTAAGTATTTTATAAAACTGTTTTTAAATATAAATAAATAAAATAAAATGTTTTGATAAAGAAATAACATCTACATTTCAATCAAATATCATTAGAAATGGATTCTGATCCTATATGTTTTCCTACAAATTATGTACTCAGTTAAAAGTTTTTAAAAATAAAATAAAATGTTTTTATTAAAAAAAAAATAGCATCTACATTTCAATCAATTATGAATGGATTAAATTGTTTCTCACTCTAAATGTTTTCCTACAAATTATTTACTCAGTTAAAAGTTATTAAAAACAATTCAAATAAAATAAAATAAAATAAACACACTTTAATCAAATCTCACTGGATAAAATAAGTATCTGTCGTACATATTTTCTCACAAAATATCCTGTATCATTCAGCTAAATGTGAATAAAATTGTAAAAAATCAGATAAAATAAGATAAAAAGACAAAACAAAACCGATAATCGATGGATAAAAACAATACCTACATAATCTCCAACAAAACATTGTTAAATGTTTTTTCTGTTGTCTTTATCCGATTAATCAAACATGTAACTAAGATGGTACTAAGATAAGCTGGTAAAAAGACACTAATCCAAACCAATGCATCAGGTTTTAGAAACAGAATTCGCTGCAAGTACCCAATGTTGACTGTGTTTCAAAATCCATCCATATATGGTCTCAGTAATTGAGCTTAAAAGCTTTCCAACTATGATCAAATGTCTCGCAAAGATTTTCTTGTGGTGACAGAATCACTCTACTGGAATTCAGCACTGAGCAGAAGGAATATGAGAATCCAATAAAAGGTGTCTGTCTGATTCCTGTTTGAACAGGACTAGGGAAAGATTATGCACAATTCTGTGTGTACATTGCAACATGTGCGGTGTTTGTGCATTTCGTCGCATTTCCAAATTTGGATGTAACCTCATATCTCTTCCACAGGGTCAAAAGGTCGCAGATTTTTCCATGAAAGTCAGCTAAATGCATGTCTGTGAGGTAAATTCAAGTACTCTCTTTCTCTTCGTGCAACAAATATTCATATATTCACCCTCTCTCAGGATTCAACCATGAATATTTCCCATGACCCTTGACTCCCGTCTTCCTACCACGGGCTACATGTTGCGTTTTCATGTCCTACTGACAGACAGTGAAATGAAAAGCTGATAACAGACATATGAACAAAATAGCTGCTAACATGAAAGAGCTATTGGGGCTTTTTGAAGTATTATTGTAGACCCTACACATTTATAGCTGCTTAAAGCTGCATACAGAAGCAGACAAGCTTGGGTTGTGATTGTATGGTCCAAAACAAGGGCCAGAGTTCATCCACACATACTGTAATTTGCATGTTGCCACAAACCACAGTATACCAGGACTTTGAGCATGCAAGCAAAACTGGCAGAGCTCCTAGTGAACGACACAATGAAAGAGTGAAGGGAATAAAGAAAGCTGGATCGGCATTACATGATTACATGCTAAAAAACTGTGGCTAGCCGCTCATGGGACACAGTAGGAATTCGGTGCAGGGCGCGTCGAGCCACTGTGCTACACATAAACACTAATACCGCATCTTCTGATATGTAGTGCTAAATGGACATTATAAATTGTCACACGTCAATTACACATCTTTGTAGCTATCATCAAAATTTTGCTCATTAAAAAAAGCTGTTTGGAAGCAACTCACTCAAAATTAACTAGTAAAAAGGACTAGCAAAAGAGCGCCACCCAGAGGCAGACGCAGAGAGATGCATTCTTAACTGCATACATAACTGAAATAAAGCTTAAAATAAAATGTAAAGATTGGATGAAAAACTTAAATGAAAATTAGAAATGCTCCCTTGTCAACAAACTACAATACAATAAGTACTGAAAAAGTACTAAGAGAAAAATAATGCTGAATATTAAAAAAAATATATATTAGAAATATATCAGAAAAAATTAAAATTTCAAAAGCACATAACAAAATTACTAAAACCCAAACTAAATGGAAAATAAGAATGGAAAATAAAAATATAAACAAATACTTTGTAAAACAGTTTCAAAAGGTGGCATCTAAAAAGGGGTCATATGATGCATTTTCATGTTTTCCTTTTTCTTTAGTGTGTCATGTAGCTGTTTGTGCATGTATAAGATCTGCAAAGTTACAAAGCTCGAAGTCTCCCACAAATGGATTTTTTTCTATCTAAAAGAGAAGGGTGACCAAAACCTGCCGAAAACACCCCGATCGAATTCTCCCTCACATATCTATGTCACTATGTGGAAATATTTGCATAATGCTGCTCAAATGTATATGCAAAGAAAGAAGGCGTGGTTTCTGATATCGCAGTAGTGTTATTGCCACCGTGTTGTGAAGACACTGTGTCTTTGTGAAAGCAAAACCACTTTATTTGGCCTCCCGAATGTAGACGCAATTAGGAATCAGTGGTTAAGATTTATTTACAACACCGTTTCCAGAACAGTACTACCCAAAAGTTAAGAGTTTGTGCAGCGCATTTTACGGAGGACAGTTTTCTGAACCTGGGAGAGTACAAGGCCGGCTGTGCACATCCCCTGTTTCTAAAAAATTAGGCAATTCCAACTTTGGAAAGCTCTATTCTCCCTCTGTAAATGTTAGAAGGTCATGGAAATATTTCCGTTTTGCTGTCAGAAGCCTTCTGCATGTGATTCTCCGCTAAACTTCACAGACTCCAGTGAACAAGCGCCGCCGGAGCACAACAGAATAGGAGCGCAATAATTGTCATATGTAGAATTTTAAACCTATAAGTGTATTTTACGATATTAGCAGATAACAGTAATGGGGTAATCAAAATATAATGCAATTAATCTGTTCTCTTGTGTTTATTTACTTTCATTTTTAGTTTAATTAATTGAACTTCTGTTAAAAAGCATTATTTTTGTTTTTAGATTGTAATGTTACAATGTTAGAATGTAATGTGATTTTAGCCCCTTTTTGCACATAATGGATAGTATAGCCTACTTTCACTATATTTGTTTTCATCGCCTTTAATATAAACATTGTTTCATTGGACAACATTGGACAGGCTGTATAAATAAATAAATTAAAAATTTAAAATAATAAATAAATACATATTTTTTTATATTTTAATCCAAATAGAAAATACAGAGATATATAACGTATATCGCATTTCAGCCAAAAAATACAGATATATGATTTTTTGCCTGCTAAAGCATGCTAACATATCCTATTAGAGTCAATACACAAAATAATGATCTTTGAAAATAGCATCATATGACCCCTTTAATGAAAAATAAAATTTAATTGAAATTTAATGATGCAATTTAGTCACACAATATTTACCCACCCAATATTTTTTTTTTAAGTAGATGACACAAATGTAACACTTTTAATTGGCCAAGTGCACACAGTAATCTCAGTATGGTCAAGCATCATTAGATTAAAGCTGATACATCAATCAGTCATCATTAGTCAATAGTTAAGCACATGAAATGTTTGAAAACTTTGCAAACTGCCATCAAACCACACTCACCCACTGGTGACAGTATCCATCTTCATGCTCTTGCCCAGGACGTCTCCATCACTCATGTACCCCGCTGTTTCCATGGCCACCCCCTCCAGCTCCTCCACCTTCTCGGAGAGTTCAAGGCCGCAGAAGACTGCATTGTGCGTGCAGGTCTGATCCCTGTGTGTGTGCCGCCCACAGCCACTGCCATGCTGTACGAATGCATTTCCTGACGAGGGGGCATCACCAGCTTGTAGGCGAGGACTGGATGAACCCAGTCGCCATGGTAATGCAGAAGCAGGGCGGGAACTGAGGGCAAGCAAAGCCCTCCCATTGATCTCTGTAGTTACAGTGCTGTCAAAGGTCATCTCGAGGGTGCTGGCAAATGAGAGTCAGACAGAAAAGACATGAGAAGTTAATGATGACATGAACAACTAGGGTTCGAATGGTGTAAACTACAGGCCTCATGGGTTATTTGCCACTTTGATACAGAAAATACAGCTGAGAATGTAATGTATAAAAGTAAACCTTTTGTTGTATTTCAAATAGTTATGTGGACCATTTTTGGAGTTTTTGGAGACATTCAATGGAAATGGATTTTCAGATATACAAAAAATTTAGTAACACCACTGACAACCACCAAGTTACAAATTAATTTAAGATGGTATCAAAACACACACCATTGATCAGACTAAAAGCAATAAATGATAGAACATAATTTTTATGTTATTTATTGCTTTAGTTCGCATTTTGCACACTTGTTAGACCCAGTAGTTAATGCTTAGCAACTATGCTTAAAAAGTAAAAATAGTTGCGCATGTCATAGGAGAGGTTTACGAGATGAAACAATATAGTCTAACCATTTCTTATCATTTGATAGACTGTTACAGAAAGTCTTTTATATGCAGTTGGCTTTTTGAAATCTTTTTCATCACTGAAATGCCAATGGACAAGTTTTATTTTAGTATTATTTACACAGTATTATAGCATTCATTAATATTTTGGACTAGCTTTTATTTTTATAGTTTCAGTTTTCATTTTAATTGTAGTTTAAGTTTCAGTAATTTTGTCATTTAAATTTTTTTTCTCATTCTGCTTTAATGTACTTTATATTTCAGTTTTAGCAATTTGTCAAATTAAGCTTTTACTGTACTAAAGCAAGCAAAAAGTAAAAGCATCACTGAGTGTCTGGCAAAATTCTGTATCCTGTCAGGACAGGGTTTCATTGGAATATTAAAACAAGCTTTTTATCCAGTATTAGCAGGCAGTAGGAGGCCCCCAGCCGATTTCACGGCCAGCTTTTGTACCCTGGAAGGCCGAGACACACATCAAACTGATCACAGCAAAGACAAAAACCCAGCACCCCCCAATATCAGCTCCTAATGCCAATCAAACTGTCTTCCTCAAAGCCATTTAGAGTTTAACAGTTTGCAAACCCCCAGAGATAAAGGGGTTCACACACCCGGGAACAATAGGGTGCTTTTTGAACTGTGCTGTGATCTCTGAAAAAAAACACGTTTACAGTCTGGTTCTGTGGTGGCTTCTGCCGGTGCTGTGAGGAATCATTCATTCAATCATTCATTCATTCAGTTCAAAAAATGATTTTGGTCTATATAGCTAATTTTGCCCTTCATGACAACTGTGAGGGGGGTGAATTTTTTTATAACTCATCCATTTAAATTATATTAAGCATTAAAGTTCTGCATAATTAATGGCATGGCCACTTGAGTGACAGGTGGATTGCCGCTGCTGACACTGCCGTCGAGCTACGTGGGCGTGGTTTCAGCAACCAGCTCCCGCCTTTTTGCCCATTTTCGATTATCCGGGAGTGACGC
>NW_015555804.1:365547-372037 GCF_001515605.1 Sinocyclocheilus anshuiensis | reverse complement strand
AAAAATATTTTGGTCTATATAGCTAATTTTGCCCTTCATGACAACTGTGAGGGGGGTGAATTTTTTTATAACTCATCCATTTAAATTATATTAAGCATTAAAGTTCTGCATAATTAATGGCATGGCCACTTGAGTGACAGGTGGATTGCCGCTGCTGACACTGCCGTCGAGCTACGTGGGCGTGGTTTCAGCAACCAGCTCCCGCCTTTTTGCCCATTTTCGATTATCCGGGAGTGACGCGCTGCCAAGATGGCGACGGCTCTTCAGAAAACGCTCTTCAGAAAACTACGGGTGACGTCACGGACACTACGTCCATGTCTTTATACAGTCTATGGTTGATTACCACAAAAAATTATTTCCACTCATCCCTGGCAGAGCTGCCAAGTCAGCATATTTTATGTGACTTTGGGCTTCTTTTTTTGTAAAGTCGCGCACAAAAAAAAATCACAGGTCGCGGGTTGTGTTTTTTTGGTCTTATTTAAAATAAATATGGTTGCTTGTTAGGAAAACCTGACAAGCAACTTTGTTTCTTTACATTTATGGTCGCTGTTTTTTCCAATATATTGTTGACACTGTCTGCTCGCAGCTAATAGCCAATCAGTGCAATAGTAAAAGTTCTGTAGCGTAATTCATCATCGCGCATCTCTCCCCCTCCTCCCCCTCATTGGAGTAAAATCGCGTTTAACGTGCAGACATGTGATGTTGTAATCCAAGCAATGATGGTTAATAGATATAAATCGACAAACAATGCCACCAACAGAGATGTAGATAGAGAGGAAACATGGGAGAAGGTGAACGGTGCAGGGGAGGAAAGGGACCTAATTCAATTTGTAAAATATTTTTATAATGCATTAATCATTAAATCAATAAATAAACAAGTAGTAATACTAATAGTATTTTATTATAAATTTGTGGCTATATTAAAGCGCCCCCTTGGTGCTCTTGTCTTCATTCTCCTTTTTCATCTCCAAAACTATTCTGCTCGCAGGTGATTGGAGGATAGTGTGTGCCCTCCTGCTTTGTTGATGATTTTCATAAAATAACTTCTGTTTTTGCGCTTCAAACTCTGAGTGGTTTCAGTTTACTATGTTGCAGGATCATTTATTGATAATAAATAAAAATGATGATAATAAATAATCTAAAAATATTGGGCTTGTTTCTGAAGTTGCGGTTGCTTATTTATCTTGAGAGAGTTGGCAACACTGATCCTTGGTTTCCATTGAAAAAGCCAAAATGGAAGTTGCAAGTATGGCCAATTTTTGAATGATTTAAAAGCAGAAATATGAAGCTTGTAATCTTATAAAAACACTTCTGTTAAAACTTGTGTATTATTTGAGCTGTAAAGCTTTTACAACTCAAATAATAAACTTTGAATATTTACATATAAAAACAGTCAGCATGTTAACATGTATAGCCTCCATTCATTTCCACTGTAGTTGCTTCACTGAAATCTTTTTTTTAAAGAAGGGACAAATTTATTTATTTTGTGGAAATCAATACTTGTACTGAACCCAGAATATTCCATTAAGATACGTTTGACCACTTCCAAACACACAAATAACCAAAAATAAAATGATCATGCAGTTCTTACCTGTGACTGAAGTAAGTCGTCCCCCGTAGACTGTACATGGTTTCTTCCAGGTTTTGCCTCAGATCAGCAATGTTTTTCACAGTACGTAGCCTCTTGGTTTCAGAGTCCTCACCTGAGGAAACCAGACTCATCACCATCACCACAGTCTGCAAAGAGCTGCTACCGTAACTCTAAGGCATGTCCGAACACACAAATTCACACACCTAAAATGCTTGAAAATTGCAGCCAAAACCCTGAGAATCCTGGGATAACGTAAATGAAGCAACTCCAAACTCTGTATTAGCATCACAGCTCTAACTCTGCCCCTTTTGCTCTGAAGTTAAATCTCCTAGCTTTCCGTAAAAGAGCTTTTTGTTTTCTTGCACCAATGTTAACATACGAAATGTTAGCCAACGGCTGCTTAAAAATAAACACACAGTTTATGCCATAGGTGAGCGGGGATTTGGCCACTCGGATTAATGGCTGTTTACTGATCATGAGGGGTCCACAAGGGGCTCAGGAGGTACAGAGCAGACTCACACACACACACACACACACTCGCACATGATGTAAAATGTGTAAAAGAACGAGTGCCGTGGTAAAGTACATTCCTGCAGGCTGTAAAAACCACAAACAACCTCTTTCAGAACTGCTCACTGAGGCCAATGCTAAATCTTTGTTCACTAGGCGCTACTTGAGTAAAAACAGACTTGTTTCCTCTCAAACTGCTTAAAATATAGACCGATTTATTTAAAAACAGCATTCAGATTGATATTGGCTTTATTTGGAAGGGATGAAAGTTCATAACGCAAGTAGGCTATGTGTTGCATTTTCAACACAAGGAGCGCTAGCTGACATTAGCATAAATGATATTCTGTCTTTCAAGCTAACTGCTGTCATGACATTTCTGCTAAGCATTATCATCGTTTTCGTTTAGTTTAAGCTGAAGTATGAAAATAAACTAAATAAATTAAAGCTTAAAAATTATATCGTTAAAAAAACTAAAGTTAAAACAGAAAATATACAAATAAATCAAATTCAAAAATATGAACAAAAACTATAATAGTATATCAAATTATACTTAAATATCACTCTTATTAATAAAGTTAGAGATGAACAGATTTGCTGGAGCTGTAGCCAAGCAGTTAATGTACATGCTCAAAATTGCCAAAAGGGGTGCTTATAGCACCCATTAGCCAAAACATCATTTTCTACAGTCAGTTTTCTCTTTTAAGCCAACAATGGCAGACTTAAGCTAAGAAAAAATGACTGAAAAGATGGCAAGATAAGACTTTGTTAAGAACAGAATAGCCAGAGATGTGACTTAACGGTTAGCAAACATGCTAATATAAAAGACACAGGTCGATTCCTCCTCTCGCTACTGTCTTTATCAATAAAAGGTAACCAAAAAGCCCCAAATGAATAATGAAGACTTTAGGTGTGCTAAATGTCTCTCAGGTAACTTTTTAAAACAGATATCCAGAGTCATAAAGAGTTATGAGAGTTTAAAACAGATAACAGAGTCATCCAACACACACACACACACACACACACACATCTACTTACTTTCATGCTTCTCAAACATATCCAACATGGTTTGAAGGATCTCCTCATTAACACGAGCAATTCCATCCCACACACAAGAGTGTTGACTCAAATGTAGCTGATATATACAGCTAAATGTGTTAACTTCCCCTTCATTCAAAACCCTTGGTTGAGTGTGTTCAGACAGCCATTCAGAAGATGTTGGAGGTCCTCCAGAACTGTCTAAACCCCAGAACCTGTCCTTTCTCCTGAGACTGGAGCAGTCGTCTGAGGTGTCTTCATAAGAACCATCTCTTGTTCCTCCTGTTCTGAGAGGAGATGCCAACTGAGAATGACTTCCTGCTCGGTCCATTGAGAAGACGATTAATTTAGGTCTGTTTCCACTTCCAGTGGTGCAGGTCTTTGTCTTGTTTGCAGACGATGACTTCACAGAGCTACTAATGTCCTGAGCTTTTTTTATTTCTGGTGGCAACGTGTCCCTGACTCTCCTACGCTTCTATTAAGATGGATAAATGGTCTGTCTGATACATTCTGAGTCGTTTTCCCAGAGAATGTGCCGATTGATTTGTGAAAGAAGCTCTTGTGATTTCGGTCCTGCCTTTTCCTTTCCTCCATGGATAAGAGAGGGGAAATTAGAATACAGCTCTCATGTTTACACTAGCCCAGGGAACTTCCCCTGTGGAGAAGAGTTTTTCTCTCTACACAAAGTTCTGACAGGCTGAGAATGGACACACACACACCCACCCACACACACACACACACACACACACACACACACACACACACACACACACACACACACACGTGCACTGGTGGGCCTTGGCAACTCCTTGACATCCATAGCCTTTTACATGCAGATGAGTGCTGTTTTGTTTTCTTGTTCACCCTCAGACTGGCCTGACATTGGCCTCAGACTGCTCACTTATTCATCAATAATCAGTGTTGTTTTATACAAAAAGTCACAGTAAATGACCTTGTTCAAACTGGGCATTAGAGTTAGGGAGTAACTACCTAAAAGTAGCAACACTTGTCCAGTAGAAAATGTTTAGTACAGTGACATTAAGACTGTTTTGAAACAGTTTTTCCAGTAACAAGCAATATTTCCAACATATAGCGTTGTAATATGGTAAAACATCGTAATTGCAATTTTTACCTCACATGGTTTCCAGACTGTCTTCTCTTTCAAATGTAGCACTGGGATATCTGATTTATTTTAGTAAACTGTTAAATGATTCACTAAAATAATTTGCTACAAATTTCTAAAATGATTCATTATTAATCACTGAACAGATTTACTATGAAAAAAAGATCCACTATGAAGCACTGAAACGATTCACTTGGAATCGATTTATTTTTGGCCATGAGTAGCAGCCCCTGCGATTAATTTGATGTCAGTTTTGTAGTGAAATATTTACATAAACATAGTTAACGAGTTTTCTAGTTTTATTATTTTCAGTTACAGTTTTAACAAAGCTCCCCAAACATTGTTAGTCGCAACTCAAGTTTAATGGTTCTATATGTTTTTTGTAGTGTTGTGAATGAGTATGCTCATGTTTACCTGTCAGGTTCTCCAGAGAAGTATGGATGGATTTGCTGCACGGGCCTGTTCGTTCTCTCCTTTCCTCCACTCCTGCCATACGCCCAGTCTTATCGATTTCTGTTTGAGACCTACTGTACAGAGAGACAGGACAACCTGCTAGTTCAGAGCCAAATATAGTCTGATGGAGTATCTAGGATAATACATTAAAGTTATCATAAAGGTGTCACCTGTACATGAATGGAGCGACAGTGGCTGTGTTGGGATGGTTGTATTGTTGCTGGAGCTGTGGAAGTTGTACGCTGACTGTATTGCTGGCTGTTGAGTGGGTCTGAGCACCAAGAGTGAGATCTTGGCAACTTTTCCCTTCTGAAAATGCTAAGCTAGATGTAGCGCTGTAGTATCTGCTGTCTTTCTGCCCTTTATGCACAGACAGACCTCCTATCTTGCCATTCCGTAACCGTTCTCCCTCCGGACCACAAGGGGGTGATGCTACAGCCTTATTTGCAGCTGAACACTTTCCTCCCTGGCTTGGTTTAGGAATCCCACTCATGGCTGATTTGGCATTGTCTTTCTTGGCTTTGTTTCCTTTGGGAACAGACTTCTTAGTGTCGGGTGCAACATGTCCATCGGTTTTGGTATCTCTTTTAAGTTGTTCAGGTTCTGTAACAGGGAGCTTGTCTTTCTCTTTAGGCTTTGACTTCTCTTTAACTTTTTCAGTTGCTTTCGCCGAGGTTATTTTGGGTGCCAAAGCCCTTCCGAGCGTCAACTGTGCAATGCCCTTAAGCGCTAACTTGGGACTTGAGCTACCAGAACTGCTGGGAGTGACAGGCCTTTGGTTTCCAGGGAGGGCTTCAGGGTGTATGGGGCAAATCTGGCCGCCTTCTGGTTCAACAGCATTGACATCTTCCGTACTAGCAACCTTGGAAGTTCTGGGATCCGTTTTGCTGTTGAAGAGCTTGAGCTTTTCCAGCATGGACTTCTGGGCGATCACCTTAGGAGGAACCTCAAGAGAATCTGGGGGTGGTTGTTTAACTGTGACCATGGAGGATGTAGCAGTGTGTTTAGCACTGAGCGACTTGCTTCTCCAGGGTTTAGAGGTGGTAGTTGTGGTGCTGGTGCAGCTGGGTGGAGAAATGGACGAGCTGATTGGTCCATGATCAACCATTATGGGTGATGGTGTGGCTTTCTCTGTAAATTCAAAATGATATAACATTTTAGAAAGTCATCACAAGCATTTCTGTGCTTCGCAAAAGACATAAAAAATTTCTCACTCTGTGAGGCTCCTGAAAGTGTACTTTCTAAATAAATTGTATTTTTATTTAATGACAGAATTGTTAAAATATTATTTTGAAGGTTTGCAAAAATATTACAAATATTATACAAATATTGTATAATTAAAAATTAAAGGTGGGGTAAGCGATTTTTCAAAAACGCTTTAGAAAACTGATTCAGGCCGAATAGCAAAACAAACTTGTAGCCAATCAGCAGTAAGGGGCGTGTCTACTCATGATGTGGAGGATAGAGAGTTCAGTGCACGGGACGGACATTAGCCAGCCGAGCGACAGAAAGATAGAGATGGCGGATAAAAAACAAAAGAGGGCTTAAGGCAATAAGGCAAGAAGTAGGACCCGTGTAAATATCGAATCAGCTTTCTAGCGCTGGAGAGAACTCAAGGAGCGGAAGGCCTGCGATCGGACGCCGAGGTTGCTTTGTTTCTTCTCGATAGGTGAGTAACACCGTGTCTGCGCCGCAACAGCTAAAGTCTGTCTAGTACACTGGATGCGACAAAGCGACCATTGAAAATCATTTGAAATTTGTGTCAATACGTCATAAAT
>NW_015555804.1:331826-364473 GCF_001515605.1 Sinocyclocheilus anshuiensis | reverse complement strand
GGAGCTATCAAAATAGGGGTGAGACCCTTTTGGGGTAGGGGAGTGTTTTGGTGATTTTTAAATGTCAACATTGGCAAAAATCGCTTACCCCACCTCTAATTGGTAAATAGTAAAAAAAAAATTGTGTAAATTGTTTAATGTTTAAGACAGGCCAAAAATAAATAAAAAACATTTTTTTTAGTTGCTTTGGGTCACTTTTTGGACATTTAACTGTAACATGCAATTGGCCAAGTAGGAAGGTCAAACTCTGGCACAGAGAACGTGGGTCAAATCTTTCAAACACTAGCAAGTGCAGTCAAGCTGTTGCACATCGACATTAGCTAGTGTGATGCCTGTGGGAGTTTGAAAATATGAGAGCATACTGGATGAACTGCATGAACTATGAAGAGGAATATTTGAAGTATGTGATGTATTAATATTTATTTTCTACATAAAACATGCTGTTTAAAAAAAGGAGACTGACTGTGAAGCATTTCTTGATATTTGAGACTGTGAAGAAATTGATTATTTGGTTAAATACAAACATAATTTCCAAGGCACAGTTTTTCATGTGACTAACAATCATTAAAACTACTTTTCAAGCTTACATTACATATTATATTATATAAAATCAGCATGGAAAATTTAGCATGTGATGAAACCAAACGCTCATTCAATATTTCCCTAATTTCATCAGTGGAAAATCAATGTCATTTTCCTGCACTGCTAAAATGGTGGCTTCCCTTGTATGTATTATTTAATTATGAAGTTATTTACCAGCCTGTTGCATGAAAACTCAGTTTAGCAGTGCTTACCTTACAGGCAGTCTGAGCAAAATTCATAACAGTCTCATCTTCCTTGCATGTCTTCCTAAATGCTCAATCAAAGTTTTGTCATGATCACCGACTCTTTTCTCTCTCTCTGCTTCTTCTTCTGGTTTTGCCACAAGCACACTAATTAGAGCTGAATCAGTGAGCAGTAAACGCCTCATCATCATCATCATCATCATCATCACCATACCAGAGCCAGCAGCATGCAGCTGAGAGTCCATACAAACCACAAACAGACATGTACATCATGCGTGTGCATTTGTGCAAACAGGGAAAATTGCTTTATATGGTTTTATGAATATGGTTTGAATACAGAAATCCACATATTCTGAGTCACTCAACTATGTGACATGTTAGAGGGGTTACCACCCTAAATAACTCAATGCTGAAGTAAATCGAGCCTGCCATAATGAAACAACAGTGGGCCAAAAATGTATGCAATTACAGAATCATAAAACTGTGAACGTTATGAGCAGTTACCCAACACCCAGAATGAACAAATCGAGGGTGGATGGTTTAGATCACTCATTCTGAGCAAGAAAAATGTTCAAATTAAAATACTGAAAAATGTGGCTCAAAATGTTGTTGAAAAGTGTCCAATAACAGTTAAAAAAAAATATTTGTATGTTTTTTTCTAAGCATTTACATATTTAAAAATTCCAGTTTTATTTTCTAAAAAATTAAATATAGGGTTTAAGTAATATATGTACATTTTAAAAATACCAGTTTTATTTTCTGAAACAAATAGTAATTATTTAAAAATAATATATTTAATTATAAATATAAATGTTATTTTCTGAGTTTTTTTTTACCAAGCTGAGCAAGGTAAATTCTGATAAATCTCTACAATTTTCCACATGTAAGCCTTCTAAATCCATGGGTGTCGTGGCGTAGTGGTTAAAGATCTGGGTGAAAGGTTATAGGTTTGAATCCCTCAATGAGCAATTCATTGGGCTATTGAGCAAGATGATTTTTCTTGTAATAAATATACACACTTAATAACAGCTTTTGCCAAACAACTGCTCACATGCTCTTACATAAACCACATGGATCATTTCAGATTGTGTAAAGGAATGTGATTAACTCACCTCTTTCATGAGCGCAGGCAGAGATTGACGGCTTTAATCGGTCACATTGGTTGAAGCTTTGGCTGCGTCTGTTGGTGTTTGAGGTTCGAGGTTTACTCTCTCCGCCCGCCCTCCCCGAGGGACTCAGAAGCCTGACAGAGTTCAGTCAGAACAAACTCATCCTTTCTCTTTAAACAATAACTATTTAAGCTGCTAAAACACACGACTGGAGTGCCAATTATATAAATAAACCTCATTGACCTGAGTCCACATCTGATCATATGAACGAGAACAAAATGACTATTGAAGGGATTCACATGCTTTTTTGGACCTGAAGACACAAGATTGGATTGTGTGGAATCACAAGATCACCAGTAGATGGTGCTGTGGTATAATAATATAATGGGAGGACAAGGAGAGGTAAATAAGATATAGTGTGATACAGAAACATAGAAAGCTGACCTAGAGTTCTTTTTCTGAGCAACTGAGAGTCTGACAGCTTTTTTCTGGTTTGAGCCTTTTGATGGATGACTTCAAGATCAAGAGAAAAACAAAAGAGAAAGAAAAAGGGATGGACAGAAAAGAAGTGTTAAGTGTCAAGAAGAAATAACCAGTGTTGTTACTGTTAACTAAAACTAAAACTATTTTTAAAAAATGGTTAATTGAAATAAAGCTGATAAATTATAAAATATGACATAAATATTGGATTAAAAACGTAAAAAACTGTTGCCCTGGCAATTAACTGACATAAAATATGTTTAAGTGGAAATATTAAAATTGAAACTGAAATAAAAATAAAGCAAAATAAAAATATAAAAAAATTACAATTACAAAAGCACAAATAAAATGATAAAAAATCTAAATTGAAAATACAAAAATAAAAGCTAATTCAAAATATTAATAAATATTATAATAGCTTATACAAAATAATACTAAAATAACACTGGAAATAACAGAACTGGTAAGTTATAAATGGAAATGAAACGTTACTTGTTAGAAATGTTGAGAGTGTAAAAAGTTAAAAAGCTATAAAGAGTAGTTTAAAAGAATCTTAAAGTATACCAAATTGAATGCAATATTTACACAATTTATGCAAAAAAGTCTTAAAATCAGAATTTTAATGATTTCAAAATGTAATATGTTGGCCTCTTTAAGTACTATGGTCACACCAAGTCTAATGCAACAAGAAGAACATTTTCTCATGACATTGTATTCGAAACAAAACTAAACAAAATAAAATAAATTTTTCTCCATCCTAATTATTTTAAGTTTAAAAGTTGATTATGTCTATTAAGAAGCTATCCAGAATATGAGTTGGAGAATAATACCTGGACTGCAGGTCTGTCTGTGGTTTCTGTGCACATGGGGAGGAGGTGTAGTGTTGGTGGATGGGAGAAGGACAGGAAGAGCTACAGGGAGGAGTGTGAGGAGGCAGGCCAGGACTGGCACATCGGTGGGTCTGGTTGTTCTGGAGCAACTGAACATTGTTGGAGGCCTGTTTCAAAGTCTGCTGCTGCTGCTGCCGGAAGCGTGACAGAGTGAAGAACAAGCCTAAAATAGCCTTCAGATTGCCATTACGGATCTCTGTGGTTTGGAAGAAAAAGAAAAGAATCTTGCTGACATCTTGTTTCAAATATTAATGGCCACTGGTTTAGTTCAGAGTCCACTGACCTTCGGCACAAAGTCCCTTTATGTTCACCCCTTTAGCAGCCAGGAAGCCCAGACAGGCATCAATGTTCTCAATCTGTTTAAGAGAAAAGCATGGACATACATCAAGAGCTTGTTGTCTGAAATCAAGCCTAATAGCCCATTTTTAAATTGCTCCTCGGAAAATGTGACCCCAGCCACGGCTGGTGTGCACACTACACTCAGGTGTACAGGGAATATAACCCAACAGATGGCGCTCAATAGGGTAGATTTGTGGTTTACAACCCTGTGGGTCCGTCCTGCGGTGTTCCTGTGACATTACAATGTATATCCTGACCACTGGCGAGACGACAGACTATAGCACGCTGGTTAACACCAGGGTTTTAAGGTCAACAAGACCTGCGCCATTGTCCTCACTGAGGTTGTTTCTTAAAGGGACAGTTCACCCAAAAATGAAAACACAAAAATCATTTACTAATCCTCATTTTAAGTCATGTATATTTTTGACATAAATGGAAGATTTTCAGCGAACAGGAACTTAACCCTGTAAAGCCTGTTTTTTGTTGAGTATCATATTTGATATAAGCTTTTAAGACTCATAAGTATGATGTAGGACAATATATGGAGCTCATACTAGAGAATGAGAAAAAACACCTATAATTTATTCAGGGGCCCAAACTGAGCAAAAATATGCGAATTGGTGCAGATGTCGTTATTTAAACTGCCAAAAAGTAAGATGAAGCAGTTTAGTTCTTGCATAAAATGCACATAAATATCAATTGTCACTCTATATCTCCCAATAATGTTTTAGATGGTTTTTAAATGCTTAGCTTTATGCATTGTTTTATGAATGGGGACGTTATTAGAATTATACTAAAAGGCCTTTTACTTGCTAAAAAAGTATAAATTGTCAATACGACAGAAAGAACGTAGTAGATTGTTTACAACAAGCTTTCCAGCAAAGTTTTGATCATATTGATGATTTAGAAATTACATGATTATATGATACAGTAGGATAAATAAGGATTAAACTTCAGTGCACTCCTCAAACGAAACCATATTGAGCACATGCCGTATGAAATATATTTATGGTGCTTTTTCTGTCTATTTTGGAGTTTGACAGTCTGTGGTTTGTTTCTTTTCCCAACATGCAGGACAGACATTGCAATAAACCAATTTTGAGTCTTACCATTTGAGAGCGACTCTCTGGGAATCCGTTGATATCGGTAATCTTCTCATTTGCTGAATGGAAAGATTAAAAAAAATGAATGGCACTGAATTAAAGTAACACCATTTTATTACTGTTTGTTGGTTTTATGAAAACATCATCGACTGGCTTTTGTATGTACAACAGGAATCCTCCTCTGGCAAATGTTTCTTTTATTGCGGCTTAATAAAATGTTCACAGCCCAGTTTGTAGCCTCATAAACCATCTACAAATCACCCCTTTTCAGAAACAGATCTCATAAAACAGCTTCAAAACACATTCAGAATAATAAAGGTGGGGAGTTTTCTTGATAGTCATGTGTGTTCATTTCTTTCCCAGTCCTCCTCCTCAACCTCCTCATTATGGTTAGAATTACTGGTATGGTGGAGCAAAATTGTAGGTTTGATGTATTAATTTTTTTCTTAAGGAAGAAGGAGGATTTGTTGAATTATGGAAAATAATTTTTTTTAATCTTTAATCTTACCAACAACCTGAATGATTTCTGCCAACAAAACGCCATCGGCAACATCCCATTGGAGGTCTTTAATCAGGCGTGTGTGTCCGGACTTGGCTAGATAGTGGTTGGCCCAATCTGTATAAATCTATTAATTCAAAGAAAAATAGAAAGAGACTGAATGAGGAAAAGGCACTTAACATCTAACTCTGGGTTCCGATTTTACATGGATGAAAGACAAATGCCACACTGTGGTCCATAAGCTACCATTTAAATATTGGAGTGAAAACAGGGAAATTTTCAGGAAAATTTATATAAGAAGGTTGTCAAAAAGGTCTGGAAAACCAGACTGTACAAATGATTATTAAAATGGTTAAAGAGCAAAATGTAAGGTAATACTTCATAATGTACAGTATATAGTATAGTATAGTAATATTTTGGAAAAATATAGCATGTGAAACAGTATGCAATCAGTAGTATGATATCTTTAGGAACATATTTGAATATTTACCATTTTTAATCCAATTATTTTTGGATTAAAACTATTAAAAATATGCTAATAATAATAGCAATAATGATAGTAATAATTAATATTTTATAATATATACGTATATAATATATTTATATATATATATTACAAATGTACACAAATTATAAATGATTGAATATTGTTGTTTTTAAATGAATATATATTTAAATATATACAAATGGAAAAATGGCAGTCTGATTTTTATTCAAATTAATTAATTTTTAATTAAATTAATTATTAAACTGAAAATCTGATTATTATAACTGCTGTTGTTTTTTAATAAATATTTTAAAAGTATATTTTACAAATATTTTTTAAATTATAAATAGAAAGTAATGGCAGTCTGATCAAACGAGACAGGACAAAGATGACAAAAATTATGGTCGATATTGCTTTTGGATCATTCACTGTCAAAAATGATAGATCAAGTTAAGCATATTGCATTTTGTGACATAATATCCCATGCAGTTAGTTCTGGTTGTAATAAAGAATGAATTGGGTATTTTTATGCATACAAAACACTGTGCATGGTAAACGTACTGCAAAAGTAGCATTACTACGTGTACTATGGTACTATGCCATTCCAAACATACCTGATGACTTTTTCTCCATAACTGTCATGCAACCACACAAAGTGAGCATTGGGAGGCAGCACAGTCTCAACAGGACCTATAGTCTCTGACTACCACTAGTACAGAGGTCAGAAATAAAGGGTTGTGGGTGTTTTGTTGCTGGTCTAGTTATGTCTAAATGGGCCTAAATGGGACATACAGTACATATAAATAAGAACTGGTGTGGTGCATATCAGTCAAACATGGGCCATTTAAAACTGGAGCCACTGCAGAGACTCCTTGTGAGTTCTGCAGGGGGCTGTTTGCATTTCTGACCACAGAGCCTGGAGAATCACTCCACCCATTCGCTGTGAACAAAACCTCTAGGCTGCGGTGGACAACATGTGGGAATAATAATCTCGAATAATAAAAACATAGGGGAAGAGCTATGCGTAACCAGATTTAATGTAAACATGAACAAGCATTACGTGGTTAATGTAACAACATTAGAACAAATATAGCACATTTAACACACCTGACCACATTAGTGTTTATATCCATCATGTTCTGTTTGGGGTCTAAAAGACCTCACAGTCATTTTTATAACTTGAAAAGCATATCGATCAAGTATCAGGTTGATACTTTATCTATCATAATACTAAAGTATCAGGTTAATACTTCATCTGTTCTTATAAGAACTGTTCAGAAACTAACAAACAAATCAATCATAGCAAAAAAATAAATAAATAAATAACCACCTGGTAGTGTTTTGTGTCAACAGTTACATATTTTAGTATTATTTATAAACTATTATAGTATTTATTCATATTTTGACGTAACATTTATTTTTAGTAATTAGTTTTTAATATATTTGTTTGTAATTTTGTTATGTGCTTTTGTCATTTTTATTATTTTTTTAATTATTCTATATAACTTTATTTCTATTTTAACTCACTTATTTTTTAAATTACATTTTTAATTTTCTTTTTTTCTTTTCTTTTTTTTACGTTTTTTAAAAAGTTTTTCATCTAATACTTACATTTTATTTGAGCTTCATTTCAAGTACTGAAACCAGTTTTTAATAGTTTTAGTTAAAAGTATCAGTACTGATAAAAACAAGATACTTCCCAAAAAAAAAGTACCATGGTATTACCATGGTTTTGTTACACATTTACATTTGGCATTCAGTTGAAGTATCACAGACTTGGAGTACCATGTAAATACAAAATTTAAGTATGATTACAGTAATTATATAGTACTTAAATCAAAGTACTATGGTAAATTCACACCAAATCAGTAAACCAAACTATGGTACCACCAAAGCACTTTTTGTAAAACAGAGCAAACCTGCCACACTCCATTTAAGTTTCAAGATCAGTTCAATAAAAACAAGCAATTCAATTTGTGCAGGACAATTTTGAGAGCAAAAACTGGTCCCTAAACTTATGTAACAGACTTTCCATTCCTTGTCTTTTTTGGTCATTTCCATAATTTCCAAAAACAGAAAGCAGATATTTAACAAACTAGTAACTGCAATCGTCACGTTGTTTTACAAGGCAGTCAACCGTGTCTGAAACGGCAACCTAATCCTTACACCAGCACTGTCCCAAAACACATTCACTACCATTTTCTTTAAAGTGAAGCATTTTCCAGCTTCCTGGCCAGAACAAAGAGAGACAGAGGTGCAATGTAAGGGCATAGTAGTATATTAGTAGCGGTGTTTGATGAAGGGTGCCCACTCTATTGGCCTCTGGGATTGGTGTGTGTGGCGTCCATATGGCCAAATGCCCACCTGCAGCGCGGCTCACCGCTACTAATGGAGCACTGTAGTAAAACCTCCATGACCGTGTCTATGTGTGCATGTGCGCTGTAATTACAGGCCAACCGGCTGAGCTTTTCCCTGCCACATGAAGAACTTGGCTCTTCGCTGCCTTCAAGGCGCTACTGAACGTATGAAGCTATATAAACACATGTGTACACAGACATGAACTTGCACACCGCTGCCGCGGACCAAAGGAAGAACCAAAAGAAGAGACGATTTGCTCTGACCAGGTCAGCAGGATCTATTCTTATAAAGCATAATATTTTGAACACGTAAATATATAAACACATGAGCTTTCAGCGGGGAGCTTTACAAACAGTAGTCACAATGGTGGTAATGTGGCCAAAGCGAAACGGTTTCTAAAACATGAATACAACTAACACACATATTGTGGCATAGTGGTATTCATACAGTTGTTGCAGATCAAGTCATGGTGGAATATGGGCACAATGCATAAACAAGCTTTAGTCAGCAAAGTTTGAATTTCAACATGACAAACTACAAAAATATTCAGTCGTTTTTTTTTCTGTTACATTGTGAGATATAAATTCACAATTACAAGAAACAAAAAAGTAATTGTGAGATATTAAGTCATACTGTGAGACAAAGTCACAGTTTTGACAAAAAGTCTTTACACTAAGAGAAATAAGTCATGTTGTGATCTTTATTGCTGCAATTGTGAGATATAAAGTTGCAATTATGAGAAAAAAGCCATTGTTTTGAGATCCAGTCAATTATGAGAAAAAAGCCATTGTTTTGAGATCCAGTCAATTATGAGAAAAAAGCCATTGTTTTGAGATACAGTCAATTATGAGAAAAAAGCCATTGTTTTGAGATACAGTCAATTATGAGAAACAAAGTCATAATTGTGAAATATAAAGTCGCAAGTATGAGAAACAAAGTTGCAATTGGGAGATAAAATGTCAGGATTATGAGAATTTTAAGAGAAAGTCGCAATTACATAAAACAAAATCAAATAACATGATAAAGTCACAAGTATCAGAAACAAAGTCGTACTTGTAAGATATTGTCACATTGCAAAATATAAAGTAGCAATTATGAGAAACAAAGTCACATTGCAAGATATAAAGGGGCTTTGTTTCTCATTCTAGGTACATTTCCGAGATATGAAGTTACAATTATGAGAAACAAAGTCATGTTGCAAGATATAAAGTTGCAAGTATAAGAAACAAAGTCACATTGCCTGGTTTCACAGACAGGGCTTAGACTAATCCAGGATTAGGCCATAGTTCAATTAGGACATTTAAGTAATTTTTATAAACATGCCTTAGAAAAAAACATTACTGGTGTGCCTCTTATGACAAAACAATGGCACTGACATATTTTAAGATCAATCAGTGCACGTTTCTTTCAGTTGAAACAGCTCAGACTTACATTTTAGTCTGGGACTAGGTTTAAGCCTTGTCTGTGGAACCGGGGGATAAAGTTGCAAGTACAAGGAAAAGTTGAAATTGTGAGATATAAAGTCGCAGTTATGAGAAACAAAGTCATAATTGTGAGATATAGCCACATTGCGAGATATAAAGCTGCAATTATGAGAAACAAGGTTGCAATTCTGAGATATAAAGTCATTCTGACATTTAAAAAAAAATGCAATTATGAGGAAAAAAACTGTAGTAGATATTATTTTTGATGTGGTCAATCTATGGTACCATGAAGATAAAAATAAGCAAAAAAGTAGCAATCTTAATTAATTACTATTTTTTATTATTATTATACTTAGTATAAACTAAGAATTCCACTGTTTGTGTGGAATTAAACTATCAAAGGAAGATCATCTAACAGAACAAGAATCAATGCAACCACAAAGCCACATACAAATTAAGCATCAGCGTTCCAACCTGAGGGTCTTTAGATGTTTCTTTGGTGGTCTGGTACTTTTTCTGTAAAGTCGCACTGCCTTGACTTTGCTGCCTGTAGATGGGAGACTTCAGTGGGATGAGGGTGGGCTGCACAGGCTTCAGTGGTCCATTCTGGTGGGTCGCTACCCTGGCTGGAATGGGTAGAGCAGTGCCATGCACAGGTTTGGGCAATCCCGACTTCATCTTGGAGGCAACTAGAATAGCAGGCATCTTCTTATCCTTTTACATCCAACCACGCAGACGCTGGCACTAAGTTGTCTGGTTGCAACCAAAGGCTTGGAGCAACCGCACACGCTGACTTAACAGCTGGAGCAATGCGGTGGGAAGTGTGTCCACAAACTCACATTCATACAGCACTGGGAAGCTCGACGGCACACAGAGGTCTTGCTAAACCTTCTAATAATATGATTTTCCCATGACAATCGGCCAAATCCTTCCCCGTCATCAGCATCTTCGGTGTTTTTCTTGTCCAATGAAGCTCTTACTCCATGTACAACTCGAGATCTGGACTCCGCCCTCCACCTGCTCCTAGTTCCACAGCAGCGAGGAGTCACCCAATATAGCCCAGCGCAGCTGCTGCTGAGAAGCGAACACACTCTGGCAGGCAGAAATCACAGATAAGTGGGAAGGCAGGATGCAATTTGTTGTCAGAGCAAAGGAAACCTACAGTTTGTATATGGAAGTGTAACCAGCCTCCAGATGCAGTGGCAGCAAGGCATGACTCTCAAGCTTGAGAAGGATTAAGAAGCCATTAGCAAGACAGCAGATGTGTCAACGTTAACACCACTGGGTGACAGCCTAATCAGACATAATATCACCCTTCTTGCCAATGCACTAGAGTAATGGACAATTAGCAAGCAAAGAAGAAACGTCTTGCATTAGTTCACAGGTAAAATGTTTTTATGTCACAGACCCCAAAATTTAATGATTAAAAATTTAATGGCAGCTCTGTATTTTAATGAAATATAAAAATAAAATAATTATGATTAGTGTCATAATTTTCAAAGCAGAATACAATTCAATTGAATGGAGAAAAATATATATTTAATAAAGTAATTATTACAATAATAATAAGAATTATTTGGGTTTATATACTGCATATAATTTTATCCTGAACATTTTGTGACCCCAGTTTTAAATCCCCTCTCATTCTAATTTTGTTCTAAGGAAAGCCAAATTGTTGCTATTTAACAATCTGGCTGTACAATCATAACTAACTACAAATGGAATTAATTGAAGCAAAATGTTAAGATGAATTGTTTGTTCTTGTTGTCATCTCAACAAAGCAATTCACCCACTGCCAAAAAACATCTATTAAGCATTATTAAAATCAGTAAAAGACCAAAACTGCCTCAAAGTCTAAGTATTTTACTTGCAGCTAAACTGATGTATGCGGTTTTACCATTATTGAAATGTTAAATCTCATTCGCCCTGTTTTTCGGAAGTCTCTGAATTCCCATGCCCGGACGCGTTTCTAACAGCATGCTGAGAGAGGGAGAGTTTGGTTATTCACGCAGCCCGAGCCGAGGCTTTGGGAGGATGAAATTCTGTTGGAGCAGCAGTTTTGAGTATCTGCAGACTGAACCCAATAATCCCTGCTGGGATGAGTGAAACTCACTGCCTCTCTGCAGCCTGGCACTGATGCACTGTTTCCTCTGAGAACCAATCCACTGACTCCAAAACTATGTTGAATGTGCAAAAATGGAGATGATGGCAGTCCAGCACGGACCTGATACATTAACTACTGCCGATCAGATACCTCTTACCCAATGTTTTCTTATAAACAGAGGAATAAAAAAATGGGTGATATCTCAAGTCCACCTCAACAGGTGCAAAAGAGCCAAAGTTTGTGATTTCTGCGCCACTAATGTCACCAAACACTGCCATTGTCTTCAATTGGTTGAACAGATAGTGTTGGCGTGTTGGACTCTTTCAGATCATTAAAAACAGTACTGGGAATCAAGCAGAGGATGTTGTAATAAACCCCCCACAGGAATGGTGGGTGGTAGGTGCAGGTTGCTAGGTTGAGGTTTCAGTAAACACACATGTGCAACCACAACACACAGCATGGGATCAATTTTACCGGCCCATGTTGTTAAACTGGATTTAATCATTAAAACCACAAGAATACTCCTTGAAGGCATACTGCTTTTGGACGCCAACATCCACAGCAGAAGATGTCCAAAAGTACACGCCCAATCTGTTTCACTATACATTTCACTTTTAAAGATGGTCCTTAATGCTCTTTAGATATGGAAAATGACCAGTTTTCCCATTTATATAATAATTATAGATATGGGCCAGTAACTGAAAGGTTGCAAGTTCAAATCCCCATTTTAAACTTTACTTGTAGAATGAATGAATGAATGAGAATGTAAACTGAATTGACCAAACAAATGAAATTAAAATGAATGTCCATTACTTCAAGAGATAGGTATCTACACGAACAGTACTTTTACATGAGGGCGAAAGATCCCAGTGCAAATTACACTCATTTTCATATTGGAAACATGAATTCGCTATGGTGACCAACAGAAAACTGATTGGTTTGAAAGTGACTTCTGTGTGAGCTGTGCTTTATTTATCACTCCGCTATTGACAAAATAAGATGGAACCTTTTATGTCCCCAAAAATTTGCTGAAATTTCACAAATGTGACTGCATCTTTAGAAAAAATGTGCAAAATGAAGTATCATAAACAAAACATTCTGGACGGCTACGATAGATTAAACAATGGCCTCTGTAAGCAGCTCACTAGGTTGTGGAACAGCAAATGATATTTTCTCTCCAAGACCAGGGAAAGTCAGTGCACACCACAGGGGTCATCTGAAGCAAACTCTCCAGTTCATTAACAACTCTTTCACCAAACAGAGCCCAAGAGGATCAGCTTATTCCATATGGCCACTTGTTGTGAGTGGACATCTGCCCACTTTACTCTCAATATGTTGCTGCAGACAGAGAGTACCAGCTTACTTAAGTCACAGTTACCTTAAATTATAAAGACAGGCCAACAACATGCTGGTCTTGTGATGGACAATGACAATGAACCTGCTGCACCTATTGTGTTTAGTGATACTATGTCACCAGCATTGCCATGTCCACTAATAAACAATTTTGGGCTTTTAACTTTAAAGTAGTCAGTTATCACCATGCTAGCAGCTTGAACCAGAGGGCATCAATGGAGCATATCAGAAAAAAGTGTGTGCAGGATGTGAAACAGACACTCCACTTCAGCAAAGCTCTGCAGTCACAGGAGATCGACACCTCGGACTATCAGCTGACTGAAACACAATCATGTTCAAATCTAAAACCAAGCACTTTGAGGTACATGTTCATGCACACACTCTCATTCCTGATAGCTATACAGATAAAAAAAATACGGTCAAATGTCAGCTGCACATGGACAGTGGCAAGCTTCTGCTGAACAGGATGCAGACCCACAGATAGCAGTTCACTATCAGCACAACGCCTGACTGAAGCCAAAAGAAAAGCTCTGTACTGCTTTTTTAAACCTACTAAGAGATGTGAGATCTGGAAAAAACACTGCAATGAAAATTATAAGAAATGCCAGTTTTTTTTTTATATTTACACATTTTGCCATGCTTGCCAATTTGTAGGGGACCAAAGAGTAATAATAATTTAGCAAATTCATAAAATTGTTATGAACTCACATAACAATTATGCACCATAATAATATGTTATTTTAGAAATTCATTTTTCTTCAAGTTTGGGTAACAACTTTTACAGTAACAATTTTTTTTTTTTTTTAAAGAAATTAATACTGTACCTTTATTCAGCAAGGGCACATTAAATTGATCAAAAGTGACAGTAAAGACATTTACATTGTTATATTTAAAAAAACACAGTTGTTTTGAATTTTCTATTCAACAGTGATACATTCTTCTAATGTTATGAAAATAGCCTTTTAAGCAATAAATGCCCTTTAAAGCTCTATTTCTATTTTCTATTCCATTATTATTAATAATATAATAATTAATAATAGCAAGACATCAGGATAATTTTTCACATCAAATCTTTCAAAACTTTTCTAATCTTGAAAATGTAGTCAAAAGATTTTTAAATACATTTGATAAAAATCAAATGAATAATCAAATAAGTAATCAAATACATTTAAAATTCATGAAATAAATTACATTGATTCACATACAAAAATACAATAATAACATTTATTAACATACATTTTGATTGTAAATAATTAATAAAAATAGAACAAATAAAACAGTTAGTAGCAAATACATAATATTAGAGTACAACTACATATTCTAATTCAATTTAAACCAGAAGTACTCATCTATACACTTACACTGCACCATTTAAAAAAAGATTGGGAGACAGTACTCAACTGAAATCAGTCTTGGCTCTTTACGCTTTACAGCACCTCTACACATGCTGAATGGCCTTCTTTCCTAGACTAGGAGGTCAAAGCCATAGCCAGGGCTGCTTGTACAGAGAGAACATAGAGAGGAGGT
Source organism: Sinocyclocheilus anshuiensis (assembly GCF_001515605.1). NCBI lineage: Eukaryota > Metazoa > Chordata > Actinopteri > Cypriniformes > Cyprinidae > Sinocyclocheilus > Sinocyclocheilus anshuiensis. The sequence goes on along the minus strand of NW_015555804.1, from coordinate 350,015 downwards.
ATAAATAGAAAGAGATAGAGAAGAGAATCACAGTGGCGCGTGAGATACAGTTGGCCTGGAGGAAGCAAACGTGTGAAACGGGAACACAAACGGAACAATGCTGCCACCAAAGAGATAAGACAAGAGGCCTGTGAGGGACCAGAGATTGTGAGAACTGCAATGCAGCTGTATACCTGCAACAACGCTGAAAGCTTAAAGCTTCTCAGAAACTTCTAGAAATTAATATGCCTCTTAAAAGCTCTCCAAATTGTCTCAATTTGGGGGGTTGAATAGGTTTGAATTAGAGGAAAGGAAGAACACATGTTAAATCAATTGGCGACAGCGCCAGATAGAAATAAAAACAAACCATCCGATTAATGTCATTTTCAATGAATACATGTTCAATTGTACTCGTACATGTTCAAAATCCTCATGGCTTTGATATTTTGTTAAACATACATCCGCTTCTAGACTCCGCAGACCAACTTGATGCTAATTGCGGGAAACACACAAAACCCCCAAAACACGTCAACCTATGTGTGATGTCACTCATGCCAGAAACTTCTTATCTCATAGCAAAATAAACCAGAATATACCAGCCTACATGCAACCACTGGGACAAATTAAGTCAGGAACTACTTTAGAAAGTACATTTACAACCTTTTTGTGAAGTAGTGGCGAGATTAGTGCATAATTGTGGCAATGATTACAGAATATTCAGCAAGAAGTAAAAGACAGTAAAGAGTATTTTGATTTTTACATCACAAAATGAATATTTACAATGTCAGAGCATTGCCATGCCCATGTGGTTAAGGGGGTTGCTTGCACGCTGCTAGGGTGTTCTGTATATATATGTATGTATGTATATTTATATATAAATTTTACATTTCCACACTTAAATAATATAGATGGATGGATGAATGAATGAATGAATAACAATTTTGAAAAATAATAATTAGCTTGGCAGCAAGAGTTTCTGGCTTAAGCCTTGCAATTTGCAGCAGTGCTGCCACCTACTGTTAGACTGACTCCATTACAGCAAAGTAAAGTAACATGCACAACATGCTAATTGCTTGAAATATTGATAAAAACAGTGTTCAGATACCATATGAAACCACAATCAGTATATCACTTTTGGAAGGTAATATACTTTGGATTTGGAAATGCTTCACTGGAAATTCAAGGGTGTAAATATAAAATTGTGATTAAAAACAGGTAACTAAATATTTCAAATAAAAGTACACAGTGATTAAACAGGCTCACACTAAACACACTTATGTAAGTGAAAAATTCACTCAATGTGAAACTATTCAATTGAATTCCATCTGGGGGTCTTTGAGAGGCTTGTGTTCAGCAGCCCCTTACTTACTCTGATTGTGAGGCATTTCTGAGACTTCATCTATTATTTAGAGAAGCAAAGCCATGGATGGGGGGAGGTTTGCCCTTTGAAAACGCACCACTGCCATGCGGTGGTCTTCACACCCAGTCCCAGTCACTTATTTATTAAAAAGCCACATTCTCGTTTCTCCACAAGGAAAAATGGAGGACGAATGGATGAAAGAGGGTTAAAATTCAGCACTCAAACACTTCTCATGCCTACATTTTACCACCCAACCCCCCTAAATTTCAATGGAGCCCTGTCATAGATAGATAGATAGATAGATAGATAGATAGATAGCCTAAATTTCAATGGAGCCCTGTCATAGATAGATAGATAGATAGATAGATAGATAGATAGATAGATAGATAGATAGATAGATAGATAGATAGATAGATAGATAGATAGATAGATAGATAGATAGATAGATAGATAGATAGATAGATAGATAGATAGATAGATAGATAGATAGATAGATAGATAGATAGATAGATAGAGATGAATACAGTGAATTCAGGTTAATCTGGCCACGTTTGATATGACAAAAATGGCCAAATTCACCTGAATTCACCCAATATTTATTTACATACATCTGACATCTTATCCAGTGTGCTTCTGTAAAACAGGCTAGGAAACAATAGCAAAGCCAAAGGCAGAGTTAAAAGGAAAGGAAACTCAGCTAAGTCTATCAGTCATCTCCCATCACATCACTGGGGCCATTTACTCTGCACTGTGCCACTGAGCTTCCAGCTCAAAGGAAGGACAAAAAGAAATAGAACGGAAAAAGACAGGGGAATGGTATCTGCTAAGAAAGACTTGGAATTTCCTTATCATAAAATGTTTATGACTCTTAAATTCCAATGGGTTCCACACAGACATAACATGCAACGATGCACTGATTAGTAAAGCATAGTATGTATCTCATTCTGCTCTTTTCAAATTCCAGTGAATTTGTATGTATTAACTGACTCTTTTCAGCTGAACAGCTCAATAGATTTTTGCTAGTTCATGTTACATTGTGAAGAATACAATTAAAGGAAGTTCACCCAAAAATAAAAATTTCATGAAAATTTACTCACCAATTTACAACACCATAATATTGCATTCTCCAGTGAAAACGTCATCTTGTCTGAATCAGGAGAGAAATATGCACAGATCAAGCTGATTACAAGCAAAAACAGTACAAAACAGCTCTAAACAAACATGGATTTTGATGTGAGAGGAATCAGGGAATGGACTTTTCACTGGAGGAAGCGTTATTATGGATTACAGACTCATAGACTCATATTACAGAACATATTTTGGCCAGAAGTGATGGTTTGAAGTTAAAACATCTTAATGGCTCACTGCCAAAACATTAATTGATGGACTGAAGTCATTGTGGACGTTTTTGTCAGCTGTTTGGACTCTCATTCTGACGGCACCCATTCACTGCAGAGGATCCATTGGTGAGCAAGTGATGTAATACTACATTTCTCCAAATCTGTTCTGATTCGTCAAACTCATCTACATCTTGGATGGCCTAAGACATTGCTGAGACGAAAGAAGTTTGTCTAGTCACTCACCTAATTTAACCCAAACCACAGCTGATTATACTAGAGAAGAATATAATTTTGAATTAGCATTACAAGAGGTAAATAGAGAGGTCACAAAAGTGTCCTACAGAGAGCGTTATCCAATGGCACAGCAAGAGAGAGCGATATTCAACCATTCAAATATTTAAAGAAACAGTTCAGCCAAAAATTAAAATTGCCACTTTTATGGTGTTTCTGCATCCTTTAAGCATTTGAAGCTCCACTATCTCTAATGAACTGTAAATGCATGGAAAAGGCAACTACTTTCTTTTGTTTCCACAGAACAAATAAAGTCATACAGTTCTGAAACATGAGGACAGAATTTAAATTTTTGGGGAAAGTGTCCAATTAATTTCATCAATTTAAAACACCATCTTATAATGCAACAAACAGAAACTCTATTAAACGTCTGTTATTTAGGTTCAAATGTGTCCAAAACTGTTCACCGACCTTGGACCTTCTATTGTGCTAAAGATCAGTAATGAATGTAGCATCGTATAATGAAAGGCAGCACATGACCCTGGAGACCAAGTCCCTGCTTTTAGCAAACACCAGTGCGCCTCAAGTCTTGACAGTGGGACAATACTAGGAGCTTCTTTTGAATAAAGAACGTGGAAAAAAAGCAAAAAATTACACACCCTCAGCCTTTCCGAGGGCAAAGGATGCCCATCTCTTTGATTTGTGGAAATGTGGTGTGACACATGATGAGTTGGGACTTCACCATTGTATGGTGTCCTGTTGGCAGAGCCAGTTTAGCTCTGCTATCACTTCATGATGTTAATGAATTATGCATTTAGGACAGTCATGACATCTGTTTACAATGCATAGACATTTCTCTTATTAAAAAAAAAATATATATATATATATTCTTAATGGGTATCTTTATCTTATCTTGCAATAACAATGTACAAACATTTTTAAACCAAGATAAATTCACCTGATAGGTAAAATTGTGACATGAAGGTTTGTTTTTGAAACCATTTAAAAAATCCGCCAGTACCACAAAGCAAAATACACTTATATTCAAGAGACCTTTTCTGAAAATAAGCCTTTTTGACTTATCAGGTGAATTTTTAGGGATTATATATATATCATATTTTCACTGAAAAACATAAAAGAATGCATGTATGTTCATACCACATCATTTTGTTCTATCCCATGAGGCCATGGGAACTGAGGAGTTGTCAGATTCGGCTGCAGGTACCAAGAAAGTTATTCCTTGTCGTTAAAATGTACATAGAGGTTCTTCAAGTGGTCTTTCACACAAGAAACAGAACCATAAACCTTGACAAAGGAACCCTCTCAACATCTAAAAACTGAATAGCAAATTCATCTTCGCATTGTAATGCTGGTGTGTACACAACTCAACTTAACCCAAAACATATAACTTAATTGGCAAGTTGATAATCGTATCGAAAATGACAACAGCGTGATTTATGTTGCTTTAATACAACAGTTCAGCAAACAGGATATTAATAAACAGTAACTTAAATTTTAGGCACAATATCGCCAGTTATTTTTTGCTCAGCTGACAACAGTAGCTCCAAACGACTCCACAGAACCATTCCGGTGTTTCGTGGCTGCATGAGTCATGTTGAACGAATCGAGTGAATAATTCAATCACTCGCTTGTAAAAACACTTGCATGATTCGTTCCTGAATGTTTTTGAGCGAATTAGTTGACTGAATGATTCAATGATTCACTCTTTTGTTTTGTTCCTGAATGAATCCTTGTTTTTGAACAATTGGTTAAAGGAATGAATCAAAGACAGTCATTTCTACTGGCGAACTGTCGTATAAATAATAATTTACAGGTTGTGCTGTAACTATATTCCATCAAACACCCTTCAAAAACACAATAAAATAAATGTTTGTCAAATTTTAACCTGTGTAACTATTCAGACAGTGGCTCATTGCATCTATTGGTTCAACAAGGTCATTTAGAAACTTTTCAACTTTCAGTTAGCTACACGGGTTTGTTTTTGCCAATGATTAATAGTGGAAATGTGTCAGAATTGAATACGAACATGTACACTGGACCATGCTCACTGTTTCTAAACACAGGTGAACCAACAACTGAAAAACTGTGCATTGAAAAACTCAAAAGACTTGAAAGCAAACCACAAAGTTCAAAACGTTGATCTTCAGCCCAGTGGAACCTGGTTGGGCGAATGCCTGGAATACAAAGCTAAATCAGAACAGCTCACATGCAAAGCTCACATTCACGGCAAAGTTTAGCGAAAAGAACATTAGCTTTGCTAGTCAGTCAGGCCGATAGAGCCTAATGTCTACTGGCAAGTTCGTCTTTATTGAGAAGGAGGACTCTGGACAATTCCCCATTCCTCACGGCCCCTATAAAGCGATTATATTCTGTGTCAGTGGAACCAGTTAATGGCGATGACAGGGCTAACAGTGAATTAACACAGAAGTCCACAGGCTGAGCTCAACTCGTCGTGAAAGAAAAGCATTCAGAGGGGGTGATCGAGAGGGCTTCAACATTTTAATCTGGATTTATGTTGCAGACCTCAGTGGAAATTTTTCTGGAAAACCACACACACACACACACACATAGACAAACGGTTGGTGGAGAAGACCTGCATAAATAAAATCAACATATCGTCTTAATTCAGAGAAATGGGGTATGCCAAGGGTTGGTGAGAACAACCTGTTCTTTGTTGAACTGTCAAACTGTGACACCCTTATAATCATAATGAATGTGCAGCTGCACTGCAGGTGAACTGAGCAAACACTTGTTCGTTACTGGCTACAGAAGGAGGAAAAAAACTGATATTGGATGTTACATAGAAATGTTTTACAAGGAACAAGAACATATCAGTATTTAGTGGCAATAAAAAGTATTCTAACATGTAGGCTAGGCTTAATAACATTAGTATTTCATTAGATATTAAAATATTTATTAGGTATAAAATAGCACTTTTGAGCCATTTTTCATGACTTTTAAACAAATGGTCTTTTTTAAATCAATCATCGATGATGTGATGTGTATCTATTCATTTATTCATAATTACATAAAAAATGCATTCTGAGCATATTTTACATTTATTAATTAAAATTCATTTTTATATTTCTGAAAAATGTTATATTTCTAATTTGTATTTATAATAAAATATATTTTTACATGGAAAAGTATAATATAAAACCTTATAGTTTAAAAAATAATGATTATGAAGAGTTTTTGTTACCATTTTTGAGGGAACACATTAACTATCATCATGATTTGGCTAATCATAAGCCTACAATTAGCCTGGCATACGTCAAGAGGGATTTGAGGCTGATTCTTTATGATGTTTAACTTCCTAAAAGGGCCTCTAGGTCTGTCTAACACCCAGCAAATCATTAGACATAATCACCCTCACTTATCATGGCAAATTAACGAATGGATTTGACAGTTAACATGGAATGTGGCTTCTTCAAAGCACTAGCATGGATGGCGCCCCAGCTGTTCGAATATGGGCATCTGGGGTACCAGCATCAATAGAAACACTCCACGATCTTAAGATAAAGACCATATGGATGGTGTTAATTTATTCAAAGCACATGCATCTTGGAATATTCAATCAATGAATGCTCGGAAATTGCCATTCATGTGGAAAAACTGAATTTTAGTATTTTATGTATTAAAGGGGAAGCTCACCCAAAAATGACAATTCTGTCATCATTTACTCGCCCTCACATCATCCCAAATCAGTATTACTTGTTTTCTTATGGAACACAAAAGAAGATGTTTTGAATGTATTTTGGACCCCATTTACTTTCATTGTATGGGCTAAAACATTCTTCAAAATATTTTCTTTTGTGCTTTACTTTACTTGTGCTTTAAAGAAAGTCATATGGGTTTGCAACAAGTAATTACTACAGAATTGTCATTTTTGGGTGAACATGCTTTGAAATGTCTTAATTTTAAAAGTTATTTTTCAATCTTCAAGCATTCTTGAATGAGACAAAAGTGGGAATAAAAAAAAAAGTTTGGTTTAAAAGAAATAACCTTGCTCTTTTCCAAACTTTCGCCTTGTGAGCAAAAAAGGAAACAGAAGAGACGTTTTTGAAACAAACACATAAAATAGCTATGAATTTGTCCATAAAGTGAAATAAATATGCCAAACTTACTTTTTTCTGGTCTTCGAGAGCGTGGGTGACAGTCTTCCTCTTCTGCTGAAGCTGCTGTTGCTGATGAAGCTGGTGATGAGGACAGAGGTGCTGGCATGTCTCTGAACCTACCTCCATTATATTTGAAACCCCGGGGCTCCCAACCAAATCTACACTTTGAAACATGCGTTATATGCCGAGATCCTTCCTCGATCAAGATGTTCCTTGATCCTCCAGATTAGACATTAAATTTGGTAATTAAAGCTACAATCAAACGATTGCTAACCTTCATTTGGCTTCTCGGCTGCTCAATAGATCGGTCCAGCACAACCATAGTTGGAGGATCAGCAGACACAGATCTTTGGTTCATGATCCCAAGTGAGGAGTAATGTAACTTGATGACGGTGGCTCAATCCTAGAAGGTCCATTTTTTCCAGTGATCCACAAGAGAGCATCTAATGTCACGTTTTATATCAGCCATAGAGCAGTCATGTTGGAGATCCTCTGCCACCTAGAGTCACGCATGGATTGAGAAATATGTGTGTGTGTGTGTGTTGGAGAGAGAGGAAAAGAGAGAAAAGTAAAGGTACAAGCGTCAGCGACTGGTTCACTGTCTGTGCATATTAATCTCTCTGAGAACAACTTTTGAACCCTTTTTCACATTCAGGATAAGTTTTGATCTTATGAATTTTCAGTTTCACTCATATGAATTTGTAATTGTGTAAAGCCAATGCACTAAATACTGTTCACTTACATTCATTTCACTATTAGAGCACTAATTCAATTGCACTAAATGACTTTACTTTAGTCGTTTGCACTTAATTACACTTTCTAACACTGTCTAGACTGTTTTACATTTTGCATTCCCTTGCAATATCGTAACTCAGCAGACAGAAAATAATATAAAACTAGTAGAAGTAGAAAATAAATTACCGTAGTATCTTATACCCCTCTTCCATTTGGTTTACAAAACCAGTGCAACTCTTCCTTCGGGTACTGCACGCGGAGCCGGCTGGGAAAGTAGCGGTGTTGTTTATGACGTCATGAGCAGACCGACAGAACACCCCGCAACCCCAGTAGCCCCCCACCCCGAAGGATTTTCCGCCGGAGCAATGAGGTCTTTCAGCAGCGTTTATCGTTACTATGGGAACTTTGATCGTGAAGAATTTGTACGCCATCTAGAGGAGACAATCCAGATCGACCCACTGGCTCACACACATCAGACAGAAGTGTGTATTTCTCAGGGTAGACTTTGTATTGACTACAAAATATACCGAACTTTTACAAAAGATTCAGTTAATTAAACACACTCTTTTACCCTTTGTGACAACATGCCCCAAAAGTGTCACACTATATGTCACAATGGAACAGCCTGTCATTAAACAGCCTATGATTGGCTGTTCAGTAAAATGTTAACATTAGAACAATTGTGAAAAGCAAGAGAATCCAGCAAAAGATTAAAACGGTAATATATATAAACATAACATGTAAAAATATAAAATCACAACCGAAATTACATTTATGAATACGTAAAATAACAAACATTTATTTATTTGTGTTGTATTCATGATATAACAGCAAGTGGCGCCAGAAAGCTATATAACAGACATCATAATATAATAGCGTACAAGGCACACACACACACACACACACACACACACACGCACACACACACACACACAAAGCATTTTATGGAACAAAACAATAACATAAATGTTGTTGTTGTTTTTTCCATTAAAAAACATAATTATTTAATGGATACAAATATCTTTTGAATAAATATCCTTTAATATCACATACAGTTATCTCATTCAAAGGGCGTTGATTAGAGATCTGAGTGAGATCAGTGAGATCTGAGTAAACTTTGTTTTTAATTAAGCTCAGCAACAGCCGCTTTCAGGGCTGTTAATGGGATTTGGGTCATCATCACTCTGATTAAGGGTTTAATTTGTGGATTACAGCAAGAAGACAGAGAAGAGATGTCATGCTTACTTGTGGCTTTCTGAAGATCCATCATCTGTGATCTTGAACATGACTCCTCTATTCAAATCTGCCTGAATTCTACAGAGTTAGTCTGACTGTGTGATCAGATGGCCTGAAATCCCACATAATAAATATTCACATCTTTGTCCTTGCTTTTAGGCCTTCGGGATTTTATGATTAACGGGGTTATGAATTTTGAAACCTTAAAGGAATAGATCAGCCAATAATGAAAATTCTGTCAGCATTTACTCATCGTCATGTCATTCCAAACCTGTATGATTTTCTTACTTCTATAGAAAACACAAAATGTTAGACAAGATAGTCTGGCTGTTCTTTTCCATAGAACTACGCACTTTCATCATCATCATCATCATCATCATCATCCTTATATATAATTATAACAAATGCTAATAAATGATTATAAAAATTATTTTAGGTAATAATTTAAGTGAATTTACATATAAAGACAGTCATTTGTTTAGTTCCCAAATGAATCAGTGTTTTGAAAGAATCGGTTGAGTGATTGATTCAATGACCTGCTCACACAGACAGTCGCTTGTTTCATTCCTGAATTAATCATTGTTTAAACAAATTGGTGAAATTAATAAAGTAATAAAGACAGTCACTCGTCGATACCTATTGGCGTAACAATGTTACCTGTAGAAAGCTCAAGCTAGTCTTTATGAAACACGCAAACACATAGGAATAGTGATGTTGGAATATATATTTATATAGGCTACTCTTGGAACGCCAGTCAGATTGGAGAACCAGAATTGTTGTATAATAAAGAACAGAGGCTATGGATGAATTGTTATCGCTTGAGTCATGTCTCCGTTTGACCGCCACCAAATTGTATTCTTATTTCGCAGGCGGAACACAAAAGCATCCTTTGCGTTGTCTCATTCCATCCAAATTCATGAGACCAATTTGAGCGACGGCCACAGAGGGGCACGGTCATAAAATATATCCTGTTATCGTTGTTTTTATGACACAGGAAGAGAGTTCGTCACTGATGCGAAATTGAATACCATAATTCCTCAAACAAAGCTCCTGTCTGCGCTGTCAGCGAGTCACGACAAGGCAGTTCATTCACGGCTTCGCCAATGGGAGCACATAATAACCCGACATTTGTCATCAGCACCAGGAAATTTATGACACAAAGAGATGCATATCATTGCAGTAATTTCTACTGCTTCGCAAGCTCCCCACTTGAAACACATATAAGAAGTGAGGCATTCAAATTCATGAATGTTCTCGGTGGTCCTAAACGCAGGACGTCTGGAGATATTTACATGTGTGACACGTCATGGAAAGGACTGATAGTGTTTAATAGAATTCAGTTCTTTAATTTGAGCAAATATTAAGTATGTCTAACCTTTGTGGAAGACTGCAAGAACTGTAACTTTTGATAAACCTGCTCTGGCAACATTGGTGATTGACGACAGAAGAATTAATTGAATTGACACGTCATGGAAAGGACTGATAGTGTTTAATAGAATTCAGTTCTTTAATTTGAGCAAATATTAAGTATGTCTAACCTTTGTGGAAGACTGCAAGAACTGTAACCTTTGATAAACCTGCTCTGGCAACATCGGTGATTGACGACAGAAGAATTAATTGAATTGGAGATTGAGAGAGACAGAGGTCCTGAGATGACAGAAAGGGTGGAAACAAGGTTGAGGTCTAAATAAGCTCTTTACCGAGACCCACTGTCGCTCTCTCCCGCTCCCAAGCCTATAGAAACAAGTCAGTGTATCACAGCATTGAGGACAAGGTGATAGCAAGGCCAAAGAAACACAAATCAATACTTCATTTGCTGGGCAAGATTTACTTTCCTTTGCCATATCAAACCCATCAGTTGTTGTGGAAAAAGGGGTGAAAATGTGGAATTGGTGAACAACTTCTTTTAAGACCTTTAAATTTCCCAGGACGTGATAAATGTCAGAGAGGGCGAAGGCCTATTATAAGTCAAGACACATTTGTGAGGTCAGGCCTTGTATATATTTAAACTCTGTTTTTACATCTCAGCGAACAACATCTCTTTAGGGAATAATATTTACTGCAATTCTCATAAAAGTTGTTTTGCTAATTGCTTAATATAATGGAAGAAGGGAAAGGAACCCAAACAAGCCTCTGACGAGTGTCCTACTTAATGTAACCCATTAGACTTATGTGGCGATTTCCAGTACAAAATTGGCCACCACAATGCTAGAATTTTGTAGGTTGTTGTTGCCTGTGCATTGCTATGCAGTTGCCAGGGTGTTCTACGTGGTTGCTAGGGCATTGTTTCACAGTTGCTGGGGTCTTTTGTGTGGTTGCTTACACTTTCTGAAGAAACTGTAAGTGGTGTTTTTCAGCGCCAAAGCCGGCACTATGCTAGAATGTTGTGAGTGGTTGCTAGGTGGTTTCTTTACACTTTGTGAAGAAATTGTGAGAGGTGCTTGTCAGTGAACAAGCCAGCACCATGCTAGAGGTGTTGGTTGCTAGGCTGTTCTAGGTGGTTGCTAGGGCATTGCTTTGCAATTGCTAAGGTGTTGCTATGTAGTCACTAGGGTCTTCTGTGAGGTTGCTTTACTCTTTCTGAAGAAATTGTAAGTGGTGCTTGTCAGCGCCAAAGCTGGCACTATGCTAGGGTGTTGTGAGTGGTTGCTAGGGTGTTGCTATGCAGTTGCTGTGGTGTTCTGGGTAGTTGCTAGGCATTTCTAGGTGGTTGCTTAGGTGTTTTAGGTTGATGCTAGGCTATTAATAGGTGGTTGCTTTACACTTTCTGAAAATATTGTGAGTTGTGCTTGTCTGTGAAAAGCCAGTACTATGCTAGGGTGTTGTGAGTGGTTGTTAGGGTGTTGCTATGCAGTTGCTAGAGTGTTCGGGGTGGTTGCTAGCTGGTTTATTTACATTTTCTGAAAAAATTGTGAGTGGTGCTTGACAGTGCAAAAGCTGGCACCATGGTAGGGTGTTCCTAGTTGTTAGGCTATTCTAGGTGGTTGCTAAGGCATTACTTTGCAGTTGCTAGGGTGTGGTTGCTTACACTCTCTGAAGAAATTGTGAGTGGTGCTTGGCTGTACAAAATTGTGAGTGGTTGCTAGGGTGTTGCTATGCAGTTGCTAGCCATTTCTAGGTGGTTGCTAGGGGGTTTTAGGCATAGATATGTATAGGTAGATTGCTCATTCGACCGCTCCAAGCACGCAGGCGCGTCCTTCATCTTGGAACGGTCTATATGTCGTTACTCACAATAAAAATCAATGAGTTTCATGATGCAACAACATTGTGCAGCTTCTGGGTGTAAAAAAACGCCTAAATTTAAATTCCTAAAGAAACTGGATAAACTTTCACAGGTAAGAATGTGTTGGTTTGTGTTTTAAATATCTATTAACTCAATATTACAGGTTTTTAAACTAAAGTACCTTTTAAATGCCTTGTTTGCTAATGGCTTTGTCTTGTTGTATTGTGTTAGTTTAGCAAAAGCATCTTCTAAAGTCTATTGAAGATATATATTATTCATACATGCGTATAACTACAGTTACAGTGCAGATGTAGCTCTCGGGTATTCACGGACCGCCGTTGACATTTCAATGTGGCGGACGGCTTATGTATAGCGGTCCATAGAAACAGTCACTAATGAGGAATCTACCTATATATATCTATGGTTTTAGGTTGAAGCTAGGGTGTTGCTAAGTGGTTGCTTTACACTTTCTGAAAAAATTGTGAGGGGTGCTTGGCTGTGCAAAGCTGGCACTATGCTAGGGTGTTGCTACACAGTTGCTAGAATGTTCTGGGTGGTTACTAGGGTATCGCTAGATGTTGTTAGGGTTTACTGGTATCATTCACATTCAGTAGTAAGACTAGGGACTTCTTATCATTAGTATGAGCATGATAATCTTTGAAATAGTTATCATGTTGCAAACCAAGAGGCACAATGGATTTGTTTGGTCTGGAAAGCAGCATCAATAATGTAAGAAAAGCTTGAGGGAATCTCTTCTAACGATTAGCTAACTTCAAAATCAATTTGCAATCTACACAGCCAAAGTAAACAGCACCTGCTGTACATTACAGTTCGATCGGTGATTGGTGTATGTTCTTGATCAATAACTGTACATATCAGTTTGATAAGTGTAGTTTCTTATAACCCTCATTCATCCGGTACTGTCCCCTTGATAATACAGTACACATCCTGTTGTTTTGACTTATATGCTGAAAATGCACATTTACCATTGACTACATATCATTTGCAATGACTGACAGCTGCGTTGGAGAAAAGCGCCCTCTGTCCTTATTCATTGGTGTAGTCGAGTGCCCCATTATTATGCTCCTCAGACCTCAAGTAATTATTGAAAAGGTCAAAGGGCACTATGTTTTCCTCCTCCAAGGGGGTTAAACTGTGTACCGGAGTTCCAAAGACCCAGGAAGTGACAGCGTCATGTCACCTTTGACATATTGACAAATATTAATATTTATGAAAGACGAATCAACTGGGTTAGCTGGGTTGCACAATCAATATCAAACTCTACACCAGTCAATGACAGACATATAATTTCATTTCATATTCAGCATTATTTAATGTGGTATAAGGTCAAATAAAACCAGACATCTTTCAGTGGGATTTATCCATAAATGTATTACTCTCTCATATTACAACATCTATAGTAGCCTTTTTTATTTTAACCAGCAGTGTATAAAGTATCTGAAAGCCATACTCAAGTAAAAGTACAGATATCTTACCAGGAAATGACTTTGGTAGAAGTTGAAGTCACCGTTTAGAATATTACTTGAGTAAAAGTCTTAAAGTATGTGATATTTATTGTACTTAAGTACAAAAAGTATTTTTTAAATCTTAAACGTACTTAAGTATTGAAAGTAAAAGTACAAGTAAATGCAAAATGGAAAAGAAGCAAATAAATATAAAAATAAATGTTCATACACGGCTTGAGTAGCAAGATTGTGTTCAGTTTTAACTCTTTCTTCCATTTCGTATTTTTGGGTAAGAATAAGAAGCACTTCATCCGGTACTTAGTGTCTTTTATTGCAACATAATAAATAATTTCTGGAATCTGCATCTGAAATGGCATTTAGCCAACAGTTTAATGTATCTCAGATGGGACATGGATGCATTTAACCTGCAGTTACAGATGCATAAATAGGCCCAATGTTTTGTTTTTAACATAAAACGATGAATACTGATATTTGAAATAATTTAAAGCATGAAAAATAGTCAAAATGTGAAATTAAATCCGCCAGTAGGTGGCAGCAAGTGACTGTTAATGAGTGAGTCATTGAGATTCAACCAATTCATTCAAATGGCTGATTCATTCAGGAACAAAGCATTTGACTGTGTTAATGAGTGAATCACTGAATCATTTTTGATTCATTTTTGATTGAAGCTGATTCATTCAATAAGTAAACACGGTGTATTGAGAAGCAAAACAGTGCTGTGATCTTTGTTTGGAACTATTTTCGTTAGCAAATTTGAGCAAAAACAAGCATGTCCATAATTTAGAATGCCTGGAATTTTGAGTTTTAATAGACTAATAAATCAACGTGCGTGCACTCTGTGTGCGATTTGGTGATATAGCCTACTTGATAATGTCAGATCGCACATCATTACAAAAACACTTACCATATCATCGCAGAAGATATACTGTATATTGCACACCCCAGACTCGACTTGTGTGGAAAATGAAATCATCCGCGGTTGTGCGCGCACTTGTTTGCACATGAGCAAAGGTGTTTTTAGGAGTCTAACTTGCAAAAGCCAGACCACTGATTCATCAAACCTGCTTTCCTGCAGTCCGTGCTCTTCTGACTTATGACTATTTTGTAGTAAGTAACGAATATGCTTCGGGGACATGTATCGGAGTAAAAGTATACATTTTAATTATCCTAACATGAGAGGATTTGATCTCAATCCATCCTTTGAGGACATTCATCACATATTTTATCTGCCAAAAAAGGCTCAGGGATGAATATACACAACAAAGGCACCTAATATTGCTATAGAACCAACCAAAACACCCGCACCCACCAGCACACCCACAATCCCACATACACCAATACAACTGGGCTCCGAATGGAAAACAGCAGTAATGTGAAGTAGTGATGGCTGAAATATAAAACTCAAGTAAAGTACAGATACTCCCAAAAAATACTTAAGTACTGTAATGAAGATTATTACTTTGTTACATTTACACCACTGATTTTAACCCCTACATTTCAAACACTCACAATTCATAGCATAAAGAACAAACTGGCTTGAATCAGCAGCTGTCGTTGTGTGAAATGAATGTGTCACTGTCAGAAAAGAGGGTCCAAGGAAGTGTGGACCTGTGCCGCCCTTTTTTAATTACTCCAGCCTCCTTAGAGTCAATTAATTTCATAAGAGGGGACTCCTGGCAAGCTGCTGCAGTTGTGAGGACTCTGCAGGGGACAGCAAATGCCTGGTGACTACTGCGGAGGACCCAAACCCCACTGCATTATGTGGAATTAGTGTGTATTGATTCATCCTTTCTAGATGATGGATTTGTTCCCTTATTCATTACTTTGGAGGTCAGATAGCGGTCATGTTTTTAAAAGGGTTTCGTTTTACTGTATTTTGAGTGTGTTTCTTACTGCTATAAATGAAGTGCTCTATGAATATAGACCTAATACTTCAAGTCACTATACAGCCAATTTAACGTCCATAAAGTGACATATCTGAGTGATAAAGAACATTCAACTTTTTTATCCATCAGGGATTAATTAGACTGTGAAAGTTGTTCTCTAAATATATATATTACTAACTATATATATCATTAAGGCCAATTCAAATATTTGTATTTATTTAATTATTATTATTATTATTACTACAACTACTACTAGAGGTTAGCTAACAGTGATCTTTTAAAAATTTTGTTTTACTTTACTTAAAAAGTTAGTTTTAGTTTTACTGTACCATACTTTGTGTGTGGTTTTTGCTGCTATAAATGTAGCGCTCTGTGAATATTGACTTCATTAATAACGAATAATAGAATATTGAATAACTTCATTAAAGTAAATATGCAACTGATTTTTTTGTGCATAAAGTGACAAATATGACTATGAGTCATATTCAACATTTTTGTTTATCAATCATGAATGAACTGGATTGTGAATGGTGTTCTCTAAATTGCCAGTGGCACATTCTCTTTTTTATTTTTTTTAAATTAACATTTCTTTTAATAATCAAGGACAAAGAAAAATTTGTTGTTGTTGTGGCTATGTATATTATTATTATATTATTGCTATAGAACCAACCAAAACACCCGCACCCACCAGCACACCCACAATCCCACATACACCAATACAACTGGGCTCCGAATGGAAAACAGCAGTAATGTGAAGTAGTGATGCTCGCTCTCCTGTGCAGAGCAGACAAGAGAGCAGTGCTGGTGATGCCAGGCTCTGTCAGTATAGAGCTGGATGACAGAAGGCACAGAAGCCTGAACAGCCTGGTTGCCATGGAAGTTAAATTCTCTTTCAGCTTGCTTTCCCTGCCTCCCTCACCCTCTGTTCTTCAAAGAATGCCTCTTCTCACACACACACACACACACACACACACACACACACACATACACATACACACACACAGTCAGTAATGACAACGTGCCCATGCAAGAAACAAAATCAAGGGTTCAGTGTGCACATGCAAATGTGTAGGTTTTGTCGCTTTCACTCAGTGGTGTCACTGCATTAATTAAATAATTAAATTTAGTTTACATTTTGTTTATATATAGCACATTGCATACACAATGGTATTTCAAAGTGCTCTGCTTCTGCATCATAAAGAAAATAAGAAATAAAAGTCAAGTTTAAAATTTTTAAGAACATAAATGTGAACAGGAAAAATTAAAAACACTTTTTAAAAGAATAAAAAGAGAAAAAAGTATAAATAAATGGACATAAATTGAAACACAATAATGCAGTGCAATAATATGGAAGCTGGTTCCAGCTGTAGGTGGCATAAGAGGTGTGTTATTCTACAAGCATAACCACAATTATTTATAAATAATAAACTTTAAAATCAATTTTATATGTGACTTGAAGTCTAAAGCTAAGGTGATAAGCTCAGTTTATTTGGTTCTGTATGCAGCATTCTGTATGAGTTGCAGCTGTCTAATGTTTAAAAAAAAAATTTTTTTGGGGGGGGGGGGTCATTTACAGTAGTCCATCTTGCTGCTAATGAAAAATGAGTTGAATCCTTTGTAATGTTGACACAGCCGCTACCCCTATCAACCAGATGCCATGCCTGCTTTTATGAACTCTGTAAAACTGATGCAGATTTAGTAGTAATAACACATTTCAAGTGGCAAATGTAAAAAATAAATAAATAGGCTGTTATAGAGAGTTGATGTGTTAGAGTGTTTATGTGTTTTTTTTTTCAGGTTTATACATCCGACATTATTCTAATAAGTAGAAAACAATTAAAAAAAAATTTTTTTTCTTTTGCATAATATTTTAATAATCTGTTGGCTTTAGAAAATTTGTAATGCAAAAGCCAATAATTAAATTTGGGGAAGAAAACACAATACTATATACTATACTACATACTATATACAAACAAATATAGTTATATACTATATTTATCAGATAGTATAAATAGGTCTGTATATATATATATATATATATATATATATATAACTTATAGCTGTCTATATGGTAAATTGGGACACTTTTTGTCATTGAGATGATAGGGAAAATGCCCAATTATATACATACATACATGCATAAATGGAGGTTAGGAGGGAGTTTCATCATATTTGGGTGTATTTTGAAAGTTTGAAAACCCCTGTTCTAGTCCATAAAGCCAAACTGACATATGGACCAGCTGTTGCTTATAAAAACAGACCATATCCAACCCAAATACAAACCTACCTTAATGACAGGCCATTTGCATTATAAAATGTATGCAAAAAAAGCTGCCAAAATCATTGGCTGTCTGAACGTTCGCGTGCGTTTCCGGTGAAAGGTGCCACCCAATGGCCGTCCGTCTTTTTACCACTCGACTCGACAGCTGTGCTCTCTGACCCCAGTGGCAGCGACGCTCATTGCACTCGTTGCTCTCGGGCTCCCCCTCTTCCCACATCGAGGCTGTTCTCTCTCTCTCTCTCTCTCTCTCTCTCTCTCTCTCTCTCTCTCTCTCTCTCTCTCTCTCCTCTCT
>NW_015555804.1:315626-331044 GCF_001515605.1 Sinocyclocheilus anshuiensis | reverse complement strand
CCCCCCCCCCCTCTCTCTCTCTCTCTCTCTCTCCTGACTCCCTCCTTCCTCGTCTGTCGCATTTCAGTGAGAGTGCTAGTGGAGAGAGACCCCGGGGGTCGAAGGTTCTGCCCTGCCAGCTGCGACCTCAACCCCTCACGGCTTCCGAAATATCCGATGACCGTCGTCTTTGACACATCAGCGGACAACCCCCGAGCGGTTTTGGGCCAAAAGAGAAGGTACACTCAAGTAGCTTTTGAAGAAGATCGCTGAGGGGGAAAATAGCGAGGCACAAAGCGGTAATGGGTTAGAGGTGGCTGGTTGTCATGTTCGAGGGAAACCGTTTAGAACATTGCCTCGGATACAATGGAACATTTTTTTAACATCAGCGCAACGGATACATTTTAACATTTTCGCGCCGTCAAGTTTCTTTAACGTTCATAGCTCGGCGTCTGAATAAAGGAATTATGTGGAAAACGGCAATATTTATCGGGTTTTATGTGCTCCTGCCTTGCTTTGTGCACAAATTATGCGTTATGAACGGGTTCTTTATGCTTTTTGACTGAACGTTTTTTATTTAGCTGCCTCATAGTAAGCAGAACAGATTTCGCATTACCTGTACAATTAAATATAGACTTACCCCGTGCAGTCTGACGCCAGTTTAGAAGCTTGGCTTTTGTTGACAGATAATTATGGAGTCAGAGGCTGCCAGCTCATCGCGAGCTGTTGGTCACAAGTGTTATTAATGTGGCCGGTTTGAAGTCGCCCAGGGAGGGTGCGAAAAGTTCAAGTTTATGGCAAAAGGTTAGCCCGCCAGAGACGGTGTGAGGCGGTGCAGCTGAACAAAATAAATGAATGCAGGTAACAATGAGGGAGATTTGTTCTTTAAACAATCTTGAGTATGTGTTTAATTACCTGTGGAACGTATTAACACGATTTAAGATCGATAAATAGACATTCATTTTTTTAAACAATGAATTGAGCTTTTCTCTTTGTTATAGGGAGAAGGCTGTAAAGCATTGTGGGAAAGGTGCATTTGACAGTTGGAAATCGTCTCAGGTTACTTGTGTAACCATGGTTCTCGCCATAATAAATAGAGATAGCTCTTACTTTTTCCTTGGAAATGCACGCTTCAAACAAAACAGTCAATGAAGACGAAGAAGAGAATGATGTGTGCTCCCGGCGCCTATTTATACTATAGTCGCACCGGTAGTGACGTCATGGCTGTCGCCGGCCAACGAGTTGGTGTTTTTTCAATGTATGCTTCAGACACGGGTCACGACGAGGCGTTCCCCATAGCGACCCCTAGAGGACGCAGTTCGAAGTTCCCATGAAAGGGAAACATGTTGAGAGAACAAACAGGAAGCAGAGTATAGGTTTTCAGCCTCAGAAAACATTATTAAGAATAAGTTATGTATGGGATAATGTACAATTATATGGTCATTATCACAAAATATACTCTTGACAGGGTGGTTAGGACCCCAACGCGAAGCACAACACAAAGATTTATTAATATAAAATATTAGTAAATCCGTGTTACTACTTCTGTGGACTAGTTAGCTGTTATATTTAGCTGCAATGTAATATATTATGCTGTATTTTTAGTTGTCTGCTATTCACCTCTTTTGTTCTTTCAGATTCTATGTTCTTCCGAGCATTTTTTTTTTTGGTAACTCCTAAACTTCTAGCCATCTATGAAAGGGTTTATGCTAATAAAATTAATACTGAAGTAAAAATCTTGCTTGCGTTGGTATGAAAATAACTTAATCCTACTTTAATACTAAATTAAAAATACCAAAAAATAAGATTTACATATAAACTGATATAATACTTTTCAAAGGGACATGATGATGGGGAAAAAAATATGCAAGGAAAAACTATATTTGAGTGTTTTTGCACTCGCTTACAAAACTTTTGTTTTCTCACAAAAGTATTGCATTCCCTGAGAAATTTTACATTCAGTTAAAAAGGAAATTAAATATATTTTCCTCCCAGCTCATTTATTTCAATCACCAAAGTTTCTCAAGGCAATGCAAAATTGTGTGAAATAATGCAAAAATTTGTGAACAAATGCAAATGGGTTTTGGGTGAGGATGCAAACATTTTGTGAGCGAACATAAAATAATTCAAATACAATTTTTCTTCTTATAGTATATTTTTTTCATCACCATGTTCCTTTAAGGGCTTTGTACAAATGTACTTTTGAACTCTGACTTGGACTGTTTTTTTTAATTTTATTTATTTCTTTTAGTAATATTATTAGCAGATATGAGAGAATTTCTACCAAAAAATGATCTTGTGATCAGATTACTGAATATATTTTTGATACTGTTTCAGTACCATCGCGTTTAACTGTATTTGGATTTGCATCATTAACGTTTTGCATCTTGGCGTCTCTGTATGTGGTGACTCAGATCCAAGCCTTGGGACTAAAGGATGCTTGCTCACCGGATCTGCACTGCACCACTGTGACCTGCTCATGTCCCATCCAGAGGTGCCATGGCTCGCAGAATATCCTCCCAGGGGAAGGTCACTATCTCCGTGGATGAGTACAGCTCCAACCCAACCCAGGCCTTCACCCACTACAACATTAACCAAAGCCGCTTCCAGCCCCCTCACGTCCACATGTGAGTGTCTGTGTACAGTGTTCCTGTAACTGAAACATTGATTTAATTGATTGATTGAGGACAGAACAGAATGCTGACAGAGAGGGCATCTGGCATCTTTTGTCTCATCTCGCCCGACAGGTGATCCGGAGGCTCCTGCGGCTTCACTTCTGTTGTAATGAATTATATTGACCTTTTTAACTTGATATTGTTGCAATGTTTGCATATTAAGCATTTTAATGAGTTTTTTTGACGGCATAACAGGGTTTAATTAATAATGCTCTCATGTCTGAGATAATGGCTCTGTGTAGATCTAGTCCAGTTTCAAACTGGCTATTTATTATTTCTTTGTTCTTTTTTATTTTCAGACAGAATGCAAAAACATTTTAGGTCATGTATACTTCTGATCAATAGTTTGGAATAATTCAGATTTTTTTATATATCTTTATGTTATGCTCTCTAAAGCTGCATTTATTTAATCAGATATATAGTAAATATTGTGAAATATTATTACAGTTTAAAAGAACTGTTTTCGATTGCAATATATTTTAAAATGTAATTTATTCCTGTGATGACAAAGCTGAGTTTTACTCCAGTCCTCAGTGTCACATAATCCTTCAGTATCATTCTGATATGCTTAATGATTGTAATTATTCCAAACTTTTGACCAGTAGTGTGTGTATATAATCAATACACCTACATCTTTTTCAGCATTAAAGCATTTGTGCCCACAATTTTTTGTTATTGTAATAGAGATGTTAGGGCTAAAACAGTGTCTCATGACGTGCCTCATGTTCTTGTACTTATTAACCAGAGGGAGGTCAAAGGTTAGTTGAGTTGATTAGCTCTTTAACAATAGCTCATTGATCCCAGGGTCAGAGCTCACCTCTAAAGAAACCTGACTATTGACTGATGCTGATGATGGCATAATGAGGCCTGCTGCAGATACTAAAGAACGGACCAACCTGATTAGCCGAGCCTTTACTGCTTTAATGGTACCATGCAATTAAGGTACATCAGCACAAGCAAAGGGGATCGACCAGGATGCATGTGCCATTGAATTGCTTTTAGCTGAAGTGTGGAAGAAACAGCTATTTGTCATTAAACTGTGTTATGTATCCCAATGCAATATCCTTTGGACAACAAATGCAAATGCAGAGCAATTTATTAGTTTTATCAGCGCAATAAATGGCAATAATGCTGGAAAAACAGGTATACTATGACATGATTCAAATAGAAAGCTCAATTCACACAAATTTTGTTGTACACCTGTATGAATTTCTTTCTTTTGCAGAACACAAAATATATTTTTTATCCAAACAATGAGAGTCAGTGGTGTGCAAAGTTATTTTGTGCCCCATTGACTTTCATTGTATAGACAAAAGCAGTTCTTCAAAATATCTTTTTTTTTGTAAGGATGTAGAATTTTCCTGGGTATCTATAAAGGAATAGTTTACCCAAAAATGAAAATTAGCTGAAAATGTACCCTCAGGCCATCTAAGATGTAGAGTTTGTTACTTCATCATAACAGATTTGGAGAAATTTATCATTACATCATTTACTCACCAATGGATCCTCTGCAGTGAATGGGTGCCGTCAGAATGAGAGTCCAAACGGCTGATAAAAACATTACAATAATCCACAAGTAATCCACATGACTCCAGTCCATCAAATAAGTCCTCTATCTATAATTTGGTTTCTCCAGTGAAAGTCATGTGACCTGAATCAGGAAAGAAATATGCACAGATTAAGAACCGATCAAGCAAAAACAGTCCAAAACAGTTCTATACAAATATGACGGTGGTCATATTTGGAAAAGTGATATTATGGATTATGGATTTTAGACAGAAGTAATGGTTTTGTTTCTTACAAACATGCAGATTTTCGTGTTGTGGATTATTGTGATGTTTTTATCAGCTGTTTGGACTCTCATTCTGACGGCACCCATTCACTGCAGAGGATCCGTTGGTGTGCATGTGATGTAATGCTGAATTTCTCCAATTCTGTTCTGTTCTGAAGAAACAAACTAATCTGCATCGTGGATGGCTTGAGGATAAGTACAATTCAGCAAAATTTCTTTTTTTAGGGGGAGGGGGATGATAACCTATTCCTTTAGCCTTTCCCTAATTCATTAATAATCTTCACATATAAAAAATAAATATTCCCTCAGAATCAAACACGCTCTTTATTTCCACAGGGTAGAGCCACTTCCCTATGATGCGCCGAAGCCCGTGGGTCATACACGTTTTGTCTGCGTCTCAGACACACACTCGAGGACAGATGGAATCCAGATGCCTTTCGGCGATGTGTTGCTTCACACAGGTGACTTCACTGAGCTCGGCCTACCATCTGAAGTGAAGAAGTTTAATGACTGGTTAGGTAAGTGTGCAAAACCAGTCCTGTTACCTTTGCTGACAAGCACTTCCCCTGCTGTCACAACACAAACTCCCAAAAAAAGTCACTTCTACCAGAAATGTCAGAATGCTTTTTTTTTTTAAAATGCATTTATAAAACTTTAAGCCTGTGCTCTTTTAGGTTTTGCATCAACTGCAACGATGTTTTCCAGTTCCAAATCTGGTGACCTATTTTAAGACTGATGAATATCAATAGCGTCAGTTTTTACATTGAAATTACAAAATATACAACATTGTTACATCATTTTTACTTAATTTTATAAGCTGCAATGTGCACAGCATTTCGAGCAAGTAGGAAGGCCTTTGTTATGGCTGGGGGTGAAGGAGGTCAAATTGGAAATTGGAAAATGCCCAGCTGTTGGCTTTAATGGGTGCCTTTCAGTCTGGTCTCATTGGCCTCTGCAGCGATTCACTTTGATGAAATCAAGGTTCTTTAGGTTTACAGAGGTCAAATAGATTGTTTACCTGTTGAAATCAAAGTCATGCTTCTGCCTATGATTGGCAGCCACAGTGAGCTGTAAATTATCTCTGGTCTGTCAAAGCCATTTGAAATGTTCTTTATTTCATTTTATTTCAGATACTAGGTCACTAAAGAATGTTTTCTATGTCACTTCTTAACATCTGAATAGTCATATGGCTGTAGAGTGCACGATACTGTGAAATATTGTTTTCCATTTGCTTCCAAAATCAGTTATTCTCATTATCTGTCTCCTCTTACAGGCAGTCTTCCCTATGAGTTCAAAGTTGTCATCGCTGGAAATCACGAACTTACCTTCGATAAAGACTTTATGGCGGAACTCATAAAGCAGGATTACTACCGTTTCCCCTCAGTGACCAAGCTGAAGACTGAGGACTTTGACGATGTTCAGTCCGTCCTTACAAACTGTGTGTACTTACAGGACTCTGAGGTCACCATTAAAGGATTCAGGATATACGGGACTCCATGGTAAGCATTTCTAAATCATTGCTGTCATCACATTGTTTGTTACTTCTTGCTTGTTACATCTGTCATGCAGAATATTAAATGGGTTATAAAAGATTTGAATCAGATATCCTCAGCAAAGGCATAACCAGGCTTAGTTTATGTAAATTGAATTACGAAAAGCATGGTCTGGATGCACTTTTCACAATCCAGTAAATTCCGGATGGATACAGTTTTGAATCTTGTCCTACATGTTTTTTTCTTGTTGAATATTCTGTTTCACTCTTAAAAAATGGAAGTAAAATGGGTTTCAAATGTCATTTCATGTTGACTTTGGATCTTGAACTGTGCCATCTACAGCCCTACATCATGGGACTGGTAATTTTTGATTACATACATACATACATATATATATATAATAAATTATTAATTGAGACATTTAATTTAAATTATTTTAGAAATATTAAAAAAATCACTTATTAAACTTGACTTTTTACATTGGTAGTTAGGGGCACAAATAGGCTACATATGTTACTAGGTGGTCCCTGAATAATCTGATTTGATGAGACATGGTACTTGTTCTGAAAAGATTAGGAACCACTTCTCTAAAATATTTAGAAAATCCACCAAGATCCTTTTTAGTTAACCACATTTCCAAGAAGACATTGTTTGGTGGTGTTTTCATATTTGCTTTCATTTGTTTAGGTTAATATAGAATCAGTAGCTGCAGTACGTTTTGATAAAGCTCCATAAATCACAATCAGTGCTCTATATATACAAACCATATGCAACATATGTCAAGTTCGTTAGTTAAGTAACAGATGGTTGATTGACCTACATTAAGTTTGTATTTGATTTACTGGAACTGAATAAGGTTTACGTCTCTTGTATGATTTCTCATGGCTGTCTTATACCTTGAGTTAAACTGATTATCTTCAGCCATGGACAGAAAGACCTTTGTAGACCTGGGTTATGTTAGACACTGTTGTACTCTCTGCTCCGCAGGACACGAGATGTGTTCTCACTCGCTACAGATAGTGTTACATACGCACATTCACTCTCTCTCCTTCATTCCATCTCTCTTTCGCTGTTACTCTTTACACACACACACAGCCGTCATCACACATTGGCATCTTTCATGCGAAGACCTCATTGTCTGATAAGCAGACCATTATCTCAGTTACTTCAGCCATGGACAGAAAGACCTTTGTAGACCTGGGTTATGTTAGACACTGTTGTACTCTCTGCTCCGCAGGACACGAGATGTGTTCTCACTCGCTACAGATAGTGTTACATACGCACATTCACTCTCTCCTTCATTCCATCTCTCTTTCGCTGTTACTCTTTACACACACACACAGCCGTCATCACACATTGGCATCTTTATGCGAAGACCTCATTGTCTGATAAGCAGACCATTATCTCAGTTAACCCCTCACCCACTGGGCTGCCCCACACTACCATGGGACGCCAACAGAGCTGTGTTAGATTTCAGGTGTGAATAGATGCCTAGCAGTGTTTGCCACTAAGAGCATTGTGGCAGTGTTACACAATAATCGACAGCTACTAGAAGCAGTTTATCACCAGTAGACGACACTGAAGAGTCAGTTGAAAGTTGATGAGAGCTGCTTAATGTGCTTAATTTTTTATAATCTTTTCACCCTCTTTTTTTCAGTTAAAATGTGTATAAATTTGAGGTTTTTGTCATCTAAGCATATTTCACATATGATTCACATATGCACATATTTTTTTCCTACCCGCATTCTAAAGGCCCTTGGAACACTGAGTCCGAAATTTTCGCACATTAAAAAATAAATACGATCTCACATTGTGTCAGTCACGTTTACACACTGCCTCCGAAACTTTCGTCAGTCATAAAAAAATTATTTTCTGCATTTTTTCGCATCCGTAGCAAGCATTATGAGAGGTGTTTTGACAATTCAGAGCCACCGTACAAGCGAATGCCAAAATCCAAAATGGCGTCTGACAAGTTGATCCACTTCTTTTCGCTGCACAAATAAGTCCTTGCACACTGAGTTCACGGAAATTGGGTGGTCTTCTTTTTAATATGTGGCTCCAGTATCACTAGCAAAGCATCAAACTGAGCCACTGACATCCTGAAGTAAACTTCGAATCGCCCGGGATAATTCCACAGCTCCTTGATAAGGAGGTGGCACTCTTCTTGGATTGGATGATGGATCCAATATTTCCTTTTTCTTTTTCTCTTTTTAAGAAGAGAGAGGACAACAAAATCATTATCACTGCTTGAAGACTCCATTTTGTATTGTTTCGTGAATTTTTTCGCAACGGATTAATTAATACGCATCGGACTCGGTGTGCAAGGCAATATTTCGACAAATACGAAAAAACGCATACGAAATTTTCGGACTTCAGTGTGCAAAGACCTTAATAATGCTAATGAATCCAGGTTATTTAAAATAAATATAAAAAAATTCTGAATTATTTATTATTAGTCATTTTTAATATTTCGTTATATAAAATATAGCTATGACTTTTTTATTAACTATTATTTCTAATTCTGTTTCTAGTACTACTACTACTACTAATAAAATTATTGTTAACTTTAATTTGTAATGGTAATAATATAAATAAATCTCATTTGTAAATCTCATAAATGTCAAACAGGCTGCATTTTTCTAATTTATATTTTATTTGTATTTTATTATATGAATATATGTAATATTTATTTTGTTATATTATACAATATAGTTAGTGCTTTGTAGAGTAATTTAGGTATTCTGTTTGTAAGAATAATAAATAATATATATTAATATATTTATTTTAATTTAAATGTATGTATATTGTTCTTTTTTATTTGCTTAAATTACTTGTTTCTAAAGCAACTTTTGTGTTTTGTGTGTCATACATTTTATTGGAATTTTGGGATAATTTTTAATGCTAACTTATTGATAATTTTGATTTCTGTGACAAATGTTACACAAAAATACTCACTATTTGAACCACCACATTGTGATTTATTTAGCTTGTAGAGGATAAATACTATATATAAATACTATACACAGTACTACCTAGTCTGTCTAAAATATCTTAAGGTCTTCAAGCCAGCCAGAATTAGAATGCTAATTTTGGTAAGAAGTGGGAAAACCAGACATCTGCGATGGGTGGTCTTGGTGGGGGTGCTCCTTGGTCATAGTTCTCCCAGCCTCTCCTGCAGGAAGTGCTTTTTGTTCCAACACATCCTGGTGCTTTGTTGAGAGCCAGGATCAAAACGTGAGGCCGACCCCGGTGTGCCCCTCCAAGTGCATGCTCGCAGTGGGCCGCTCTGACCTTCCTGACCCTGGGCCTCAGCTATCAAGGAGGTCATTTACACGGCTTCATTCTTCTTCCCTACAAAGTGCTTGGTCAGGCTTGACTCCCGTCTGGCCCAAGGTAGAAGACGAGTCTGTTTTATGTCCGTATATTTATCGGTATTCCCTTTCATGGCAGCACTCCCGTCAGTACATTGACCTTGACTTGATTACTCTCTACAAATATCCAATATACATTTGTATGCCTAACCAGAAGTTACCTGATATAATGCCGCGTTTGGTAATCCTGCTTACGATACTCTGATATGTGTCGCGTATATATATTCGAGCTTGCAGCTGTGATTGTGTAAGCTGGTTGTGCTAGATGTTGGTTTGACTTTTGAAAATCAAAGGCTCTTTAATCCTCTTAGGAAAGGCAGACAAGTCATGTGACCCGAGTTCATCTTGGGTGAGTTTGCAAGGCCAGGCTATAATAGATAGTGGGGGTGTGTCTCTCTTGCTGCCATAGAAACTATCACTGCTTCATCCTCTGCCTTATGATTATAATGTTCTTGTGAATGAATGATCAGGGATGATATAAAGTCGTTTGTGGTTTTTCAGGACACACAACAAAGCTGTTTATCAGCATTAGGAAGGATAAAAGATAGGAAGTGTTAGGCTTTCTCCCTGTGTGCGGACAGATCAGCGTGAAGCTGATAGAACTAATTACTTGATGATAGTAACTAACTTGTCATTTAAGGTGAGGACAGTTTGTCCCCACCACTTTATGCTTATGCTGATTGCCCTCACCAATTTATGAAATGGCTCAACTGTTTAAAAGTGTGAGGTCAGTATAGGATTTAATACTTATTCGGCAAATATGCATTAAATTGATCAAAAGTGACAGCAAACGACAACACAAAAGATCTCTATTTCAAATAAATGCTGTTCTTTTGAACTTTATATTCATCAAAGAAAAATGTTTTACAGTTTCCACAACAATATTAAACAGCACAACTGTTTTCAGTACTGATAGTAAGAAATGTTTCAATGCAGCATATTGGGTTTTCATTTCTAGAGGATTTCATTCTCACTGGCAAGGATGAGAGAAATATAAACATTTTGTGAAGTGGTAAATCATGTAATGCACTGATTTTAGCACACACGTGAGATTTGACAGGCGTGTTATAACATCTTGACAGCATAATGTGCTTTTACGGGCTGTACCTCAGTAGTGTTGATTCTTGAAGACCTGATAATGAATATTAATTGACTCATTTGAATTGCCTGAATTAAGGTGTTGACAAGTATCTATAACAGTCTGATGCTTCTCAGCTCCCCTCTGATTTCACATTCATCTATCCACAATGCGATGGCTTTCACATGTTCCCCGGGCATGGCCTTGTTGTTAGCATCACACTCTTCCAGTTGAGACATATGCTTATTGTTCCTTAGCTTGCCTATGTTGCCTTATGTCATTCATAGTTGACCTTCATGGAAGAAACGCAGAACTCACATACTGTGCGTAAATGTAATTACCCCGTCCATCCTCTCAGCTATCAACAGAAGCCTTCATAGAAGCAACAATTTTCTCTGGCTCCTGCCGACAAGCTACCTGCTCACGTCACTGATTGTAAGCTGACCCCTGGCTTGAAGGTGGCGTCATTTGTCAGTGGTAATTAACAGCTGACGTCCGCTGGGCCTGATGATGGCTGGCGGCGATTGCGGTACCAGGCAGGGAGGATTGAGAAATCGAGGGGGGATGGAGGGCATAGTGAGGGCACAGTGAAAGAGAGAGAGCGATGGACTGACTAGAAAAGGGGTCAGATGCTATTAGTAAGCAGGCTGTACAGAAATATGTCCACCATGTAGAAGTTTCTCTCAAAAATGTATCTATTCACAAGCTTCAATAGTTGAGTGGGCCACATGTTCCACATGCAAACCTTTTTTCTAAGTGAATGAATAAACAGCTTAAAGTTAACATGAAGCTGTCTTCCTAGCCTGTTTTGTACTTCTGTAATGTTAAATATTTTTTGAGTGCAAAAAAGAGAAACAAACTACACTACTGTTGAAAGGTTTTGGATCAGTAACATTTTTTTTAAAGAAATTAATATTCCTGTTCAGCAAGGATGCATTAAATTGATTAAAAGTGACAGTAATTTATAACAGACATTTATAGAATTCTATTGTAAATAAATGCTGTTCTTTTGAACCTTCTGTTGATCAAAGAATTGTGAAAAAATTATCAGTTTCCACAAAAATATTAATCAACACGACTGTTTTCAACATTGATAATAGTAAGAATAAGCAGCAAATAAGCATATTAGAATGATTTCTGACGGATCACTGAAGACTGGAGTAATGATGCTGAAAATTCAGCTGTTACAGGAATAAATTATAACATTTTAATATATTAAAATATAAAAGTTATTTTAAATTGTAATAATATTTCATAATATTGCTGTTTATACTGTAGTTTTGATCAAATAAATGCAGCCATGATGAGAATAAAATACTTATTTCAAAAAGCCGAAACATTTGAATGGCAGATGTAATGTATATTCTGACCAATCTTTAACAATATTGGGGCAGGGGAAAAAAAGGTTGTTTTTGGATTCATTAATATCGAAAAACGTTCGACATTTGCAACATATTAGGAGGAATATTGAACAGATTTGCTGTCAAACTTGCTCTGGGTTGTGTGCTGCGTGGTACCTTCACAAAATCACACTAGACAGGAAATCCCAACAATATCTCATTTCCTCTCTACTCTCATTTCTCTTGTCCCACGTCCATGTCGTCTTTTTCTCTCCTGACCGTTGATGACCTTCTCCAACATCACTTTCCCAATCACACATCGTTCTCTGATCCCCCTCTCTTTCGCCGTCCTGCTGTCAGGGGCACATAAATATTTCAGTAATCCATGTGAGGTGTTTGAAGGACTGGCAGGCCTGTGCATTAGAGTGGCACACTGATTCCAAAGTAAGCACCGGTAGTGTGTTTGTCTGTTGCTGAGGCTCAGCCGGCTGCTCCTGTGTGCCACTGTGTGTGTGTGTGTGTGTGTCCAGGTCCCTGAGAGTTCATCAAAACAAAGTGCTGACGCAGCCAAAACAAACACGCATGCAGACACAAATATATACTGTCTCTGTACTGAACAGAGTTTCTGAAAGTGAAAGCTTTCTTTTTATCTTTCTCACTCTGCTTTTTTTTTTTTTAAGATTTTTCCTCTCTCCCGCTCTCTTTAAATTTACATGGCTAAACTTTTTTGTTTCTTTTCTTAGTATTTATTTCAAAAGGAACGGACTTAAGAAAATAATGTAATAAAAATGATATTAATTACAATAAATCATAATAATGTTTAATTATATTAATTATATTTAAAATTCACCCAAAAGGTTTTGGGTTAATTTTTTTTTTCTTTTAAACAAAACAAGGACTTAAGAAAATAATATAATTCTATTAATTATAATATTTGTAATAATATTTAATTATATTAATTATATTTAAAATTCATCCAAAAGGTTTTGGGTTAATTTTACATAAAAATGTAGTAAAATAATAATTCATTTAAACATTTTTGCGATCCTTAAATTTATAATAATAATTAAAACCAGAGGTAGTTTATTTTGCAATAATATGCATTCTCGCTTATAACTCTTTGAGATCAGATCAAAGAGACCACAAAGTGATATGAGAGGCATGAAACTAGCACAGTGTTTGAAATCGATCATTAGGGACAAATGTATAAAAGTTGAAATTTAGATTGACCAAAATCTAATATTCCAGTGCGCCATGTAGTAATAAATTTCCTTTATACTGCCTTCCTTTATTTGTTCTCTGTCTGTGATCCTAGTTTTTATTTGCACGTCAGGAAGTAATGACATCTCATTGTCGACTAGCTTTATGTACGGATGAAAGCCTGACTCAGGCACTGACATTTATGTGTGAGTTAAAGCAGACGGGTCTGAGTATGTTTGCAGGAAAGCTAACAGGGTTCGAGAGATTGTACCCAAGAGTACCGGCCTGGAATGTTCGAAAGCGACCACTCGCCTTTATTTGCCTTCCCATCAATCATCCACGGACAAGCCCAGCTACCCAACGTACACACACTTACACTGAGACCTCAGCAGCCATTTCCTGTGTCCAGGCTCTATTTCATCCACTATCAACTCTATTCAACTCAAATCTATTAAGAAGTGCTAATGGATAGACAAACAGTAGATAATGCTGAGCCTATGAGACCAGTCTGTGATGATGGACTTTCAGTGTCAAATGTTTGCTTGCATATTTGTCTTAAACACAAAATAATTATTATTTGGTAATAATCAGTGTTAACTGTGCAAATCCAGGGTAAGTCATAGACCATGTCCTAACCAGGAAATGTCATCAGTGTTGTTATTGTAAACTAAAACTGTTAATAATTTTAAGTAATTAAAACAAAGCTGAAATAAAATAAAAAATGAGGATAAACAGAGAAATTAGTTAAAAATGCGGCTTTGGAAACTAACTGAAATAAGATAAGTTAAACTGAAATAAAAACAAAATTAAAGCTATAAAAAGTATTATAGGAAAAAAAATGATAGAAATTTGAATAAAACAAAAAATTAAAAATGATAAAAACACAAAACAAAATTACTTATATAAAAGTTAATAAATACTAGTATATAATACTAAAATAACACTGGATGCAATAAAATTATTAACAAAAAAGGCTGTATTTTCCATGTATACTACAGTTTTTGTCTTAACCAACAGCAACGATTGACATTTTGTTGATAGCTTGGTTCCTATTTCTATAGCCCACAGTGAATCTCATTGGACCATATTCGTCTGCTCTACATAATTGTATATTAAACATTATAAGTTGTTTAATTGGCAGTTGTTGTGCAGTGCCTTGTAGCATTTTTGCTTTCAAAGTGGGCAGATTACCAGATGTTTCTTTAGATTGTTTGGTGTTGGATTGATTATTGGTATATTTATTTTTTAATTCACCAA
This sequence comes from Sinocyclocheilus anshuiensis, assembly GCF_001515605.1. NCBI lineage: Eukaryota > Metazoa > Chordata > Actinopteri > Cypriniformes > Cyprinidae > Sinocyclocheilus > Sinocyclocheilus anshuiensis. The sequence continues at coordinate 316,859 of NW_015555804.1, read as the reverse complement.
TTTTTAGTACATTTTAAAACCTCACTATGTAACTTTTTCTGTGTTCAAAATTTGCAAAATGTATATAATGAGCGAGTACATCATAAATTCATCTTCCAAACCGCGTTTTTGTCTTATTCCGAATCACTACGGTACACTTAGAATAAGTACTTCTATTTGGACTATTGTAGCCTGGTCGGGTCGTCACCGCTGCGGAGTAACACATACCTGCGTGAATCGCCATAGACATAAACTTAAGAGAAGTAGTCCGGTTGGAATGTTCTTCCGCCGGATGTGTGCAGTTCTGTTTATTAACCGCTAGAGCGCCAAAAGTTATAGTGCTGCTTTAAATAATTTTGTAAGAATGAGTGTAATTCAGCAATTCTGTTTCATTCGTTTTTTTGGAACCTTATGACACATCTGGTTAGGAAATGTATTTGGAGAACAACTTTTTTTATTTGGCAGACCTTGTTTTTTTGTAAGGTTTAACTGGGTCTCTTAAGTTTAATTGGCAGTTATTTTAAAGCAACAGCCATACTTTTCCATTTTTCCCTCTAAAACATTCTTCATTCTCTCTGTAATTGGTTTTCAATACTCTGCTCCAGGGTTTCTATTGTTATTCTGAGGTGGTACAAGTGACTGGGCCCTAGTCCCTCATCTATTTCAACATAATTCAGTGAATGAAAAAGAAGCTCCAGGCCTCAGGTCTCAGAGAACATGTTATGAACACCCTTTCCCCCTCTAGTCTTAACCTTCTGCTTCTCAGAGGCTCTGACTTTGTCAAGTGCTTGTTGTAAAATGACCTCCGGACAGCTGGGCATGTGAGCTCATACATATATGTATGCCTGTGAGTATGGGTAGAATCAAGCTCTTTAAAGGGTTAGTTCACCCAAAAATGAAAATTAGGCCATAAATTACTCACCCTCAAGGCATCCTAGGTGTATATGACTTTCTTCTTTCAGACGAATCCAGTCGGAGTTATATTAAAAATTGTCTTTGATCTTTCAAGCTGTTTAATGGCACTCAGTGGGTGTTGCAGTGCTTCAGTCCAAAAGAAGTCAAATAAAAAGCACCCCTCCATTAAATAAAGGGAGCTCACACGGCTCCGAGGGGTGAACAACGGCCTCCTGTAGCGAATCGATGCGTTTTTGTAAGAAATATAACCATATTTAAAACATAATAATCAATTTAATCTAGCTTGCGCTCACTCTTGTACACGGAAGCAGCTCCGGGCGGATGACGTATGAGGTCAGC
>NW_015555804.1:308535-315011 GCF_001515605.1 Sinocyclocheilus anshuiensis | reverse complement strand
TATAAGCCAAGAGGAGACTGGTTTTCCTTTGCTAAAGTAAGGAAACTTTGCTTCCTTTGATCCTGTAAACAAACGTTGGTTTTCATGAGACTCACCGGCGCATGCGCAGCGCTGACCTCATACCCACATACATACACGTGTTGTTAATTAGGTGAATGAGACATTCTCCTGTGTACAAATGGAAAAAAAAAATCAATGCAATTAGTGAATGAGATCTACTTTTTTAAAAGAACAATCCTAAGTTAGAAAATAAGACGAAAGTAGCAGAATTTTATTTTTAAGAATGTTTTATGCATCCAACCCCAGGGTTTTCCTTGCATCCAAACTATTTATTGAAGCTATGCTGAAAAATGGGCCATTCAGAAATAGTTGTGATGTCACAACCATAAGCACATTGACATACATTTTAGCGTTTGTTTCAATCTGTGTTGAAATCCTGCACTGTAGTGCAGCTTCTGAAGTGCCGTTGAGCAGTTGCAGACGTTGCTCTCCGCAGTGCTTCCAGCTCTCATTTGTCTGCACTGTCTCCATCCATCACCCAGCTCTGCTTATCAGCATGGGGTCAGTTCCTGCCTTCTTTACCAAGGCCTACATTTAGCCCTGGCCTTGCGCAGCCTTGTCTAGCTGGGGCCAGATACTTGGCCCTTATCAGACGGGGTCTGAAAGTGGTAAATAAAGGTCTGGCCCGGGTTACCGCAGGCTGTCAGCAGGCCCGTCCCAGAGGGGAAATAAAACTCTTATTAACATGCTTCTGCTCATTGGTGCTGACAGCTTGATCAATCTGCCTCCTCTGCAGATGACCTCTGCGAACCGCCGGATGCCCTGATGGAGGCTAAAATGAATAGCTTGAGTTGTGCCATGGCCTCAAATCTGATACTGCAATACTCTGAGGCATTTTTAGACTTTTTTTTCATGCACCTTACTAACTAGTCTACTTTGAAAATCGTTTTTGATAATACTGTCAAGTTTTGCGTATGTGTGTGAGAACAGCATGCAGGCATGTTTATGATGATTTCGACATTTATGAAGTGTGTAAAATGTGTCTGTCTGCTCCCACAGGACCCCGTGGTTTAATGGATGGGGCTTTAACTTACCTCGTGGCCAGTCTCTCCTCGATAAGTGGAACCAGATCCCTGAAGATGTAGATATTCTTATGACACATGGGCCTCCTCTGGGTAAGCATTGAAATGTGAATGTATGTATACATCAGTTTGTGTCTGCAGATGGACTGTTGTATTTTAAAGTAATCATAAATGTGATGATACACCACTAAGGATGTGATGTTGGGACTTTGTCCAGGGTTCAGAGATTGGGTCCCCAAAGAACTTCAGAGAGTTGGCTGCGTGGAACTACTCAACACATGAACCTTAAACCGCATAAACACATTTCATTACACCAAATACACAAAATAATGTTATTTTTAGCAACATCATATGACCCCTTTAAGCATTTTATTGTATATAAAATAAATGTATAAAAATGTTTTCTTTCTCATTCTCAGGGTATGGCATAATGACAGATGGCTATACAACATTTATCAACTCCTCCACATGTACAGTCAGCTTCCAGCCTACCAATCCACCATTCATATTTGATCTCCCCAACCCAGGAAACTCTTGAGACTCATTAAAGCACCGCCCCCTTTTTTCTACATAACTCTTCCTTACTTAAAAGTAATAGTCTTTTTGTACCTCTTGTATTTAAAAATGCATGGAAATGAAATATTTATAAAGTCAGATTGAAGCCGACACCATTTGAAGGACTATTGTAGGTGAAGATGAACTTGTGAATTAATATTTGTAACTTGTTTGCATCAGTTGCCTTTTGATTTTCCTTTTTTATTGGTCAGGATCTTAATAAGTGCATTATAAAGGTACTCCTAAAAGCATCAGCAATACTCGATCACGTCTGATTTAATATTAATTGTGCTTTGTAAATTTAATATAAAGTTATTTAAAATCATGAACTCATATGTGGTGTATTGAATTTTGGATTTTAATGAGTAAGTGCGTACCTCACCCCTGTCGAAGGGACCAGTGGGTCTGATATTTATTGCTCCAATCAGACTTTGCACTTTTCTCATCAAGAAGACACATCTTTATCTACCAGGCCATTAAACACCATAAGACACACACATTTTTCCTCTCAACATAAAATAGAGTGGCAGTTTGTCAAAAGATGGAAGAGATTGTGTGTTGTGAATTGAATTTCGCATTATCGCTGTGCTGCTTTTGTCCTATACTTACAGTTTAGAAGCGGCTGAATGTGCAAATTCTCCAGATCATAAAGATACCTGGGGTCTGGCTTTGTATTTAGCACATATTAAAAGTGGACGAGAACTTTCAATATGATTGGTTCTGCGTCAGAGATAAATTTGATTCCTCTCTAAAAGATTCAAACACAATTGTTTATCCTAGATTTGCAATGCCTTTGTATTCCATTGGTTTCAAAACTGGAAAAAACATTACACCACTAAGCCCTTTCATTTCTCCTCATCTCTATTTTTAGTTGTTGTAATAATGTGTATTGTATATTTCACAGTTGATCTGCAATCTTGTGAGCACAATTTTTTTTAATGTAATTTCTGCTATTGTAGATGCTTTCTTTCTATGTTTTGTGACTTTTTTATCCATTGTGACATTTAGCCAAGTTTATATGCAAACAAAACTGCAAGATTTTTATCTGAAGTCTGTCATTTATCTTTTTGTCTTAAGTCAGTCAAAAGAAATATCAACATTTACACACCCTCATGTCATTCCAAGCCTGACTTAGTTTCTTCTGTGGCATGCAAAAGAAGTTTAGAAGAATGTATTGAGCTGTTTTTCCCAACACAATTAAAGTGAATGGTGACCAAGGACTGTCAAACACCAAAATAAAAAAAAAGCCATGATAATAAAAAAAGCCTTCAAGTCTGGAAGCCAAATGCTATCTTTAGTAACAAAATGAAATAAATGCACTGAACTATTGCTTTGTGTAACCATTCACCTTTACTGTATGGAAAAGAGCAGCTTGTGCATTTCAGTTTTGGGTGAACTATCCCTTTTAAAGCTTTATTTCTTTCCCACACAGTTAATAACGATGCATTTAATCTATAGTTTAGCAACAGCTTTGATTGATTAATGAAGTCCATTAATTACCCCACATCTGTCAGACTTGAAAAAGAATAGATAGCGTTGACAGGGATGGCCATAACCTCGTGTTGTCTGTCAGATGCTATTGATTGTGGAAATGTGTCAGCGCAGCCTTGGCGTGCTCATCTGATGGATGTCACAGGCTGATGCTAACTCTGACCCCGTGTGCTCCCGCTGATAGCAGCAGCAAAGATGTTCAATCAGCCGACGCTTCACAGTGTCAACGGATACTAAACGCTAAAAAGAAGATGCAGAATGGGTCGCTTTTTCAAAAGCGTAACACCAGACTCTCAAGGTCAGGCTTAACCATACATGAGATCAGGCGTATTCAGTATTCAGGCGTTTCAGTAGTCATGTCAAAGCGATAACTAAATCAGCATACTATCATCTCAAAAACATTGCAAGAATTAGATTAATGTTTTGTTTCCAGTCAAGACTTAGGGAAACTTGTTCATGCCTTTATCACCAGCAGGGTGTAATGGTCTCCTCACCGGCCTTCCCAAAAAGACCATTAGACAGCTGCAGCTCATCCAGAACGCTGCTGCCAGGATTCTGACTAGAACCAGAAAATCTGAGCATATTACACCAGTCCTCAGGTCCTTACACTGGCTTCCAGTTACATTTAGGATTGATTTTAAAGTATTATTACTCGTTTATAAATCACTCAATGGCCTAGGACCTCAATACATTGCAGATATGCTCACTGAATATAAGCCCAACAGACCACTCCGATCATTAGGATCAAGTCAGTTAGAAATAGGGTTCCCTCAAAACAAGGGGAGTCCGCTTTTAGCTATTATGCCACCTGCGGTTGGAACCAGCTTCCAGAAGAGATCAGATGTGCTAAATCAGTAGCTACATTTAAATCTAGACTCAAAACACATCTGTTTAGCTTTTACTGAATGAGAACTGTGCTACGTCCGAACTGATTGCACTGTATTTTATGTAGGCCTATCATCATTTTCTATTCTTAACTGTTTTAATTTAATTTTAAATCAATTTAAAAAAATCATTTTAGAATTGAATTCCTTGCTTTTATTATTGTGATTTTTTAAAAACTTTTTTTACTTCTGCAAAGCACTTTGAATTACCATTGTGTATGAAATGTGCTAGGCCTATATAAATGAACTTGCCTTGCCTAATGCCTTGCCTTCACATCAACGGACGATAATGTTCTGTTTATTATAAGCGCATGCTGCAGTTTTGTCGTCTGCTAATGCTCGAGCTCTTTAAAGTCTGGTGGATTTTGGCTGTAAAGTGTAAATGTTTTTCATTTTCATCAGCTGGAAAAAAATATCATGTTTCCAATGTTACCTACCGTTCTTTTGTGTCCATATCTTTAAGGCCCGTTCACCCCAAGGACAATAATATAACAACAACTATAAAAATAGTAAAAAAAATCGAGTCCACATGACAACTACAACGATAACGACACGGAGGAATAACTTGGAAACATTTTCAAAACAATATTTTCCAATTGATTAACGACGTTAACAGGCAATCATAATACATATTGTTTTAAAAAGCAGAACTAGAATGATTTTTTAAAAATTACAGTAACTATTAAAACTTATAGTTACTGAAACGCTCTGAAATTGAAAGTCTCTCGTATCACCTAACTTGTATCACCTAAATCCTAATAACAATCTTAATCCTATGCTTAACCTGATCTTGATCCTGAAACAAATCCTAATCCTATCTATCCCTAATCTGAGAAGCCAATTATTGCTGCTCAATTCATTATAATATGCTTCATAGATGTATATACCTTAATTAGGTACACATAGAGAACAACCTTTGGATGGTATAAAGATACATCTTTGATATTCCTAAATTACACCAACTTTTAAGTAGAGAATCTGAACTCATGCCACTATTCTACTTTGCAATCATTAAACTTAATCACTAAGTCATCTGATCAAACCTATGCATAAAAAACTCACAACCTGGACTATGAGTTTGCTCAGCTTATCTAAAATGATTAATGATAGCTCAATTTCTATTGATAACATACAGCCTTATCCATCTCCTAAAAATATTGCTGCTAAATTGCTAATGATGCTACACATGATGCATAGAGCTTTAAATATATACATACATAAACATATTACATATTGTATAATTTAATAGACAAACCTCAGTCGTGAGTTTTGGCTCCATCTTGTGGCCAAAGAAAACTTGAAATGGACTCTTGTCAATTTAACCTTAAACTGTTATAAATATATAATATATAAAGTGTGACGTAATTTATCATTTAATGTAATTTATCAGTAGTTTTGGGTCATAGTTGCTTAATTGCATTTAGCTTCAAACATATATGTGTTTTCTCTGCAGGTTTAATTATAACTTAATTTTATTGATTGTACGTTTAATTAATTATATAAGATGTCCTTTATGTTATTATGGTGTGGTTTCTGTTGAGCGGAGTAATGTTATCATTCCGCTTGTCTTCACAGTTCATATTCAACATACCTGAAGTTGGGATGAATATAACTCTTTCAAGACATTCCCTCTTTGCCTGTGTTGACAGGAAAGCCTTTGACCATCTCTTTTTCTAGTGGTTCAGAAGTCGGCACTCATTAGTCGAGCACTGGTGGATGCAGAATGAACTCCATCTTGAGCATGAACACCCTTGGGTTTCATTTATTTATGCATCCTCTGGCAAAATGCTAATCCAATAGATGCAAAACATATATTAAAAAATATTAAGTGCATGCATCCAATCTAATAATATTTCAGAACTACATCATTACTACTTCATTACCTGATCTAGTTCATTATTAGTTAATAATAGATTAGTATTAGAACACTGAGATAAAAGCTTTGTTCTTACATGGCTGTATGATATGAAGAATTCGCTCTTGGTGAAGCATGGCTGGTGATTTGAAGGATTCTCTCACCCCCTGTTGACCGCAGAGGTCATAGCAGCCAAAACCTGCAAGTGACAAAGGTAAAGCCTTTGTAAAAAAAGAAAAAAAGGGAACACACACACACAATTTCTATAACAACAACAATAACAAATAGGAAAGCCATTTTTATCAAATAATTAAATTTTTCTTTAAAATTATGACATAGACATTTACATAATGGTTTCCCGCTGTCTACTGTACAAAGCATGTGATAAAAAGTACAGAAACCTGAGTTAAAATGAAGTTGTATTTATTCTGACCACTAGGGGGAAACAGATCTCCATGATCTACAGAAGATGACATTTAATTTGAGTCCATCAAACATCTTTTTCTTTTTCTTCCATTTATTCAGTTTATATATGGATATATTTAAATGTTAACATTTTTTATTTTATTTTCATATTTGCAGCCACAATAATTATAGAATCTCTCTCTC
>NW_015555804.1:305196-308488 GCF_001515605.1 Sinocyclocheilus anshuiensis | reverse complement strand
TCTCTCTGTGTGTTTGTATATATATATATATATATATATATATATATATATGTGTGTGTGTGTGTGCATTCAGTTTATATATGCATATGCAAATATATTTAAAATGTTTATTGTATTATTTTTATATTCATATTTAAAAACATCATGACAATTATGATGGAATTTAGTAACACACACACACACACACACACTCACACACACACACACACACACACACACACACAACACACACACACACACACACAATCGGAACATTAAAATATAAATGTCACTTGTGTGTTTTGGCAAATATGAGTGTTAGAGTGTGAGTGTGTGTCCTGAGGGTAAAGTTACAGTCAATCTGAAAGTGCCTTTACATTCTAGAGCCATAGATATATATATACATAAACTTATGATCTCTTATATGTTCTTTTTATCAATATCAATAACAAACAAAAAGACACACACTAGAGGGGTAGATCATAGTAAGGCAGACACAGATGGGGTATGATAATATTTCATTCATAAGAGAATCAATAATTCAGAGAGCTAAAGGTAAAGTGGACACCCAAAAAAGCCAACATGACACGACAAGCATAGCTGAGGTCAAAGGTCCCTGTCATAGAAACTAGCCTGCGATCAAACTCACTATACAAAAAAAGTTCGATTCAAACTAGTAACCAGTCGCGGGCGCTAACATGCAGTTAAAACACATACAGTAAACACTCAATGAGTGTTCAAACACTGATTCGTCGCTATAATTTTCAACCCTCCTTTCGGTACCTCTCAAACTCTCTCTCATTCTGCCTGAGCTTTCATCCTGAAAATAGCTTTCAAAATTACAGGCCTCACATTTGTTGTAAGACCAAAACAATTATGAAAGTCTAAAGAATCGACTAATTAAAAAGTAATTTCGTCTCATCAGATCACAACCGCACCCCCCTTTCCCAAACATCTCGTCTCCCACCCCTCCCGTCTGCAGTTGGGGTGGCCCATCAAGGCCTGACATTTAAATGGGCCGATGTTGAACACATGCGGAATGATGGGACTGAATCAGATGGAGCTCCCCGCTGGGATGATTAGTGTGCGGCTACTCAGCCACATTGCTTTCTCTCAATCAGAGCGAAGCGTCTTCATTTACATACGCTGGCTGCTGTCATTAGTGCTTATGCAAAGGAGGAGACTGATTCTGAGGCCGGCTCACCTGCAGCATCAAAGGCACACATACACACAGTTTACACACCCTTTGAAGTATATGCATTTTTAATATAAAAAAACTTCATCATCATGAGCATTTTTATATTATTATAAACATTTAACAAAAAATGTGGATTTTTATAAAAAAATTTAATTAAAGACTTAATAAAACATTTAATAAAACACTTAATCAAATTATTTTTAATTAAATTCTGAAATTTACTTAACATGATTTTTAACCATTTTCAAAAATAAGAGATATAATCTTTAAAAAACAAAGTCATAAAAAGAACCAAAGATGCACAAGACATTTACATAATAGCAAAAAATATGACAATTCTTAAAAACATTATTTAATTTTTATATGAAAGATTTGATAAAACATTTAGTTTTACACTTTATTGAATGATTTTATTATTGTTTTTATTAAATTATTATTAAATTCTATTTTTTAAAAGATATTTAACAAGATTTTTAATATTTTTCAAAAATAAGAGAGAAAATCTTAGAAAATAATGTAATGAAAAGCCCTGACATTTGTATAACAAAATATGACAATAATATTTTACACAAATTATCCTATGAACATTTAAGAACATGTTTTCAAATAAAAAAAAAACTAAAGATCTAATAACAAAAATAAAGATTACATTTTTAAGATTAAAAAATGGGCCCTAAAGAAGATGCATAACATATAATTGCATAATACCAACAAAAAATATGACAAAATAATATTTTACTCAAATTATCCAGTCCAAAACTTTACATACTGCTGGCCTCATCAATAATTTCAGATCTCAACAATATTTCAAACTGTTCTCAGATTTTTTATATAAATATAACTAACATTTCTCATTAAAATATTCCAAAACCAAATTATCTAAGCTGTTTATATTATATATACAGTATATATAAGCACCAAAGTTAATACCTCAATATAATTCAACTGTGGACTCAGTTAAGTCTCAAAGAGCACATCTGAGCAATAAAACTAAGTAGTTTTAAAATGAATAAGGTCTATATATCATTTAACTATTGAAGTGGAAGATAATGCAACTGTCATGCGGTGTTTGGTGCTAATGTCCAGTATGGTGTCTCGGTTTGACTCTTCAAATAGCATGCACGTGTGTTTGTGGAAGTGTGTGTGTCCTCCTTCTGTTCCCCCAGGGGTCCTGGTCACCTCCTCAGCAAACAGACGACTTTGCCACGCTGTGGCTAAACCACCTTCTGCAGACCCTCACTGGCCATCACACCCCGGGACACACACCCCTGAGTGGACAGCTGCAGCTGCTGCCGATGCCCCACAGTGACCACTTCACACCTCACGCCTACACACACACACACACACACACACACACACACACACGCAGAAACCCAAGGTCGTGTCACCGCGGGCACGCCTGCCTTTCTGTTGGGATATGGTGACGTATCCTACAACGCTTTGCGATAGACTGAGGAGATCCATCTCATGTCTGTGTTCAGGCCGAACATGACCCACAACGACATAATCAAATAACTTTTCTTTCTTAATGTTGTAATACCTTCATGTTTTATGCTGTCTTTTGCTAGAATTAAATGTTACAAACTTAGTATGTGAGCTAGAACGCTAGGACACATTCTCTCAATTTTATTATAATTCAACTTCAAATTAAGAAGAGAAAAAATGCAAGCTCTTTTCATTTTAAAAAGGAATTAATTGAAACTAGGCCATAAATGTTTATATTCTCATGTTACTGAAATGTAATATTTCCTTTTCAAATGAAAAAATATTTACTATAATACCAGTATTTACTATAATAATAATAATAATAATAATAATAATAATATTTATTATAATAATATTTCCCAAAAAAGTTAAATACAATTAAGATTATATTTTAATATTATTTTTAATTTAAAATATTTAATAAGATAAGTATTTTAAAATGCATTATTTAATTTAAAAATACGAAAAAATCATATGTATTATTCATACAAACAATTTAATGAATGTCATTTAAAAGCACGTTTATTCCAAATAACAAAATGAAAGATTATTTTTTTTTAATTAAATATTTTAACATTATTGATTTAGATTTTTTTTTTTTTTTTTTTTAAATAAGGAAAAAAAGCAAAA
>NW_015555804.1:304763-305135 GCF_001515605.1 Sinocyclocheilus anshuiensis | reverse complement strand
AAAAGTCAAAATAATGTAATTGAAATTGCCCAGAAGATGATCCACAAAATATATTTGCATAATACCAACAAAATAATATTTCGGACCAAAACTCTACATACCGCTGGCCTCATCAAGAATTTCTGATCTCAATGATGTCTCAAACTGTTCTCAGATTTGTAAAATGTAATTTTTAATTAAAACATTTAATAAAATGCATTATTTCAATTATAATAAAATTTTTATTATTTATTTATTCAAAACAATTAAATGAACGTTCCTCAACTGAGATATAGTAGCAGCTCCAAGATTGTGGCTCCCACCCCCAGAGAGCCTTATAAAGTATATACCGTCACTCTCAGAAAAAAAGGTACAAAAGCTGTCACTGGGGCG
>NW_015555804.1:304111-304739 GCF_001515605.1 Sinocyclocheilus anshuiensis | reverse complement strand
GGGGCGGTACCTTTTCAAAAGGTACACTTTTGTACCTTTTAGGTACTAATATGTACACTTTAGATACCAATATGTACTGTTTTAGGTACAAAGGTGTGCCTTTTGAAAAGGTACCGCCCCAGTGACAGCTTTTGTACCTTTTTTTCTGAGAGTGCTGAATACACTTAAAAGCATATAAACAGCAAGTTTACAGCATGCTTTTGCTTGTGAATTTCTGTCCAGAGGGAATTCTGGGTGATTTGCACATTCTATCCATACTTGAAGTTGCAACATGAAGTCATTCTGAACAGAGATCTACAAATACGGAATAACATGGAAGCCACGTCACTAAACGTTTACAGGCCTCACTGCATATTGTGGACGTAACCAAACAGAAATTTCGATACTAAAATAGCATTACCTTCAAAAATGCATTTCTTCAAGGTAGCAAACGGTTTCTCAGTCTCTCCCATATACAAAGACTTTGAAATCCGAGTGAACGTGTGATCTCTCTTTCAAGTGTAAAAAATCTTGTCTGTTCGAATTACTTTTGCCACCTCCTCCCTACTGTAGCTAATTGCTGTACAAACAGCCTACAGCGTTTTCACACACACACACACACACACACACACACACACACACACACAAA
>NW_015555804.1:299715-304070 GCF_001515605.1 Sinocyclocheilus anshuiensis | reverse complement strand
CACTCTTTCGCAAACACATACACAGTGCGCAGGTCTATCCACAAATATCATGTGACAGGGCAGTGGGTCCCATCACTTGAGGTCAGAGAGGCTGCAGACCTGCCGCTTGGCTGGACACCACCAGAGACGGACAAATCGGCAACAGATTGTTCCTGACACAATTTATACGGCAACCTGACAGGACACACAGAGCCGGTGCTGCTGGGTGCCGTTACCACTGCGCATCAGGGGTGACAAGTCTGCTGCGAACGAGAGGTTTGCTAAAGGAGCGACCGCACGCGGGAGGAAGAGTAATGGACAGGAACAATGGATGGATGAGTGCATATTGAGAAGAAAGGATGAATGGAAGGTGTCCAAATGCTTCAAGGTTACTTTCAGAGGTTTGAAATGTCGCAGCTGCTGAAATGTTCACTAAACCACGCTCTAGAATGTTGTAGCAGATCGTCTTAGAAGTTGTAGTTTTTAATGTTTTTCTAAAAAATTATATGGGGCAAGTTGTCACTATGGAACCTGTCATTATTAATAGTCTGTTATAGGCTTTTCAACTTAATTTAATCAGTAAAACCACCAGGAAATACAAAACTAGCTAAAATTATTTTCTAGAGCAAATGCTCTTAATTTTATCAAATTTTAATTACAAAAGTGAAAAATAATGTCACAATAGAGCATGTGATTAAATTGGGTTATCAAAGTTTTTTTTCTTCTTTTTTTGCAAAATTGAAACAGTTAAAAAAAATATGTGGAACATAAAACAATTCATGAACTAGTTGAAACGGAAAAGCCAACATAAAAAATAGCAATACACTGTTTTGGCTAACAGAAATCATGTACAGAATTTGTGTAAAACACACGTGACAACTTGCCCCAATTAAAATAAGCATTCAAAACGGCTGAAAAAAATTAAAGCTGTAAAACAATTATGAAACACAAAATTATTTGTGAACTATCTAAAATGTTGAACCTAAAATAAAAAAGCTAACAGAAAGAATGTATAAAATTGTTTGAAATTGGTAGAAATATATATATATATAATGATATATATAAAACACACCAAAACATTGCTTTGGGTTAACCTATAAATTCTATATAAATCTGTATACATTTTGTATAAAACACTTGCCTTAATAAAAATGTTAAACTGCTCTGAAATGTTTGAAACAAACTTAAAAAAAAAAAAATACAATGCTAGAAAAAAAGTTACCTTGGATTTCCATACAATGTACTGAAACAACATCCAGTCCTTATGGACCAGACATCAATATAAAACCTAATCGATCATAAATCATAAGCAAACATCATATAAGAAGGTAAAGTCTTAAAAGTAACACGTTTTTCAACACGTTTAGCTTTTGCTTAATTCTTATCAAAGTATTATACATGACAGAGAGTTTTGCCTGCTCAAAACTTCAATATATTGAGCCACATTGGTAAGCAATCTCATCATAGACGAGTAATAATTAACCAAGCCAGAATGGTAGGCATTACCACTGGTGCCAGGGTGACAGTTAAAGCCCTGTCTGCTTTTGTGGGCACCAGGAAGAGGGCACCACTCTAATGGGGGTCACCGAGTCTCCAAAGCAACATAAGTCACGGCCGACACAAGCTCCTGTTGTTTACCTAGCGCCTGAGCTCCACTCTTGAGAGCTTAATGCAACGCTAATTCTTGCTCTCTCTTTCCCTACTTGGATCTGACATGGTCAACACAACACCCACCAGTGCGCAGGGTCTTTAAGAGCTGTGTTAATGAAAAACACATTAGAGCCGGATAATTCAAACACACTCGGAGACAATGCAGTGCACAAGGATAATTACTAAAAGTGCTTTATTGAGTTTATGCAAAATGCAGAATGCATGTTGAGAATATTGAGAATGCATTCTCAACATTTTCTTTTCTTTTCTACCGCTGGTACAACTATGGATTTAAAACAAATGGAATGTTTTGAGTCAACCGTTATAGGAGTACTGTAATTTCCCGGCAATTTACATGATTCCATTTGCGGTTCCATTGTTAGAAGGAGAACAATGAATGATTAAAGTAGATGACAAAACATAATTTCACAATTTAGATAACAAAGCCTGCTTCATAAAGGTTTTTGTGTGCAACTAGAGTATGACTGTATTATTAAAGTAAACACACCTTGTATCTAAGTATTTACACAGAATAATTAAACTGCAAGTCGTTATTCTTTAAGCCGTGATTATGCCCTCAGGAATGAAATGAATATGAGCTGAGAATAGCCTAAACCTTTGAGGGACAGTTTAATGATGACTAATAATTAACTAGACAGCTCTATTATATCCAATAGCGTATATGAATATCATGCAGAAAAGAGGCAGTGTTGCTGTTGCTATTAACGCCTGAATAAGCAAATCACTTGGAAAAGTCATAAGAACCACTATTTGAGGTCAAAAATAGGCATTTTGACTGTAATGCAATCTTAGGTTTATAACATTTCAGCAGTGGTGTATTGTAACGAAGTAATAATACTTCGTTACAGTACTTAAGTATTTTTTGGGAGTATCTGTACTTTACTTGAGTTTTTATATTTCAGCCAACTTTTACTTCACTACATTTCCTAATTAAAATTTATACTTTTACTCCGATACATTTCCCCGAAGCATATTCGTTACTACAAAAGAGTCAGAAGAACACGGACTGCAGAGAAGCATGTTTGACGAATCAGTGGTCTGGCGTTTGCAAGTTAGACTCCTAAAAACACCTTTGCTCATGTGCAATTTAATGATTATTCCGTTTGTACAAAGATATGTCTGCTGTTAGTAACAACTCAGGTAGCACTGAGACTAGAGAGCAGTGGTGTATTGTAACGAAGTAATAATACTTCGTTACAGTACTTTAGTATTTTTTGGGAACATCTGTACTTTACTTGAGTTTTTATATTTCAGCCAACTTTTACTCCACTACATTTCCTAATTAAAATGTATACTTTTACTCCGATACATTTCCCCGAAGCATATTCGTTACTTACTACAAAATAGTCAGAAGTCAGAAGAACATGGACTGCAGGAAAGCAGGTTTGATGAATCAGTGGTCTGCCGTCTACAAGTTAGACTCCTAAAAACACCTTTGGTCATGTGCAAAAAAGTGTGCGGCTGCGTGCACAACCACGGATGATTAATTTTCCACTCAAGTCGAGTCTGGGGTGTGCGATACAGCATCGTCTGCGATAATATGGTAAGTGTTGTAATGATGTGCCATCTGACATTATCAAGTATATCACAGAGAGCGCACGCACGTTGATTTATTAGTCTATTAAAACTCAAAATTCCACTCTAAATTGTAGATGGCAAAAATGCTTCTGTATGCTATTTATATAATTTAATATAGTTAACGTAATCTATATCACACAAAGAGTACCTTGTTTCTGCAGATAGCAGCATGAAAACATTTAATAATAATTTTACTTAAGTACAATAAATATCACATACTTTAAGACTTTTACTCAATATTCTAAACGTTTTCTTCAACTTCTTCACAAGTCATTTTCTGGTAAGATATCTGTACTTTTACTTGAGTATAGCTTTCAGGTACTTTATACACCACTACATTTCAGACAGGTAGACTGTTGTGCATATAATAAAAAACATGTTAAGAGCCATGCAGAGGTAGTTTTGTGTTAAAATGGCAGAACTGAAGGAAAGAATGGCAATAGGCCTGCTGTATCATCATTTTAATGAATGTAGAATATCATGAAGCCCATTAGCCAAAGGTGACATTAAAATAATATTATTGCTTTGTAATCTTTTTGGATCTGGCTAATGTTTTTTTCCAAGTTGTAAAAGATTAGTAAATTATGGAAGCAAGCTTCCACTACAAAGTAAAAAAAAAAAGGGAAAAAAACCCCTAAAATGTGAGATATAAAGTCACACTATGATACAGTTGCAATTGTGAGAAATAAAATTGCAGCTGTGAGAAATAATGCCACAACTCTGTGAGAAATTAAATGGAGCTAGACCACTGTGACCGGAAATGTGCATCAAATGCGTCGCTGCAGTGGCTAATAGCCGTAGCAGTACCAGTGATGGCGAACGAGGGGCAGAACTCCATCAGCCGCCCTCCGTCTCCACCGTCCCTCCCTCTCCTGCTAAGAGAGTGTATGAGTGCCACTCAGGCGGGCGAGAGAGTCGGCCTCCAGCTGGGCAGCATTTAGGAAATGCCAGTGAGCATGGGCGGCTTGCTTGACTAAGCGCAGTCTCACAGAGCCACGCACCACTCGGGATAGTGTGAGAAAGGGTGCAGAATGCCGCCCTCTCCCTTATAGAGCTACAACGCATTTGCTGTCACACACACACACACACACACACACACACACACACACACACACACACACACACAC